>NC_073744.1:37252511-37554502 GCF_029784135.1 Toxorhynchites rutilus septentrionalis
TAGTCTAGATTGAGCGACCATCGAAAACGGTTTGACATTTTTAGTTTTTAAAAACTCCGAAGTTCATGGAGGGAACTTAACTGGCGCAGTCTTTGTGGATTAGTTAAACGCGTTCCGCGAGTGATTAATGTGAGAAAAAACCGGCGTATTCCATCGAAAGGACATCGAAGGAAAAAGCATCATCAAGAGGATATTGATGATTTGAGGACCTCCAACAGAAGCACCCGGAATCAGCGTTGAACCTACACTATCGAGGGGACATCGATAAATAAATTGTAAGAAATTTTAATTTTTCTCTAATTTCAAAAAGAACAGATAAACGCTTTACTGAAAAAAACAAAAGCGCTATCTTGTTCCAGCACAATAATCATTACTAATTAAGAGAGGTTAGCCCAGACCACCTGTAAGCGACCCTCTGAATATCACAAACAAAAAGTGTTCTAACATAAACCAATCCAAACGATAAAAAAAAAAACATTTTTATAAAATAAGAGAAAAATAGTTTTAGAGAATAAAACAAGTGTGAAAAAAGTGAAAATTAGCGAAGAAACTTAAAATAGCAAGAAAGTGAGAATTTTTTTATTCTGTTTCTGTGCATTTGATGTTAACCCGAAATATGAGTGAAAATCTATTAGACAGAATTGAGGAGTTAGAGCGCCTGCTAGAACAGCAGAAGCTACAACTAGATAGAATGCAAAACTCTTCTAGACAAATAACAGTTCCCGACCTACCAGCAAATAATTTTGATGTTACTAGAATTCCGGATATCATTAAAATGATTCCAGAATACAATGGTGACATTAAGGGATTACCTGCGTGGATCAATTCTGTTGAGCAGAAATTGGAAGCTGCAATATTGCACGTACCCGAACCAAACAGGGAAAATGCCGTTAAAGTGTGGACTCTAATTATTAGAGATAAAATATCGGGGAAAGCTAATGAGGCTCTCATAAGCAATCAAACTGAATGCCAATGGGAAGCTATAAAAGCTCACCTCAAAGATAGATTTGGCGATAAAAGAGATTTATCTTCAATAATTAGCAAAATTCCGTACATTAGGCAAAACAATAGAACAGTCGAAGAATATTACGATGAATGTTCTGAAATTTTGGCAGATATGAACGCAAAAGTTTTGTTGGATCCTGAGCTGAAAGATTGTGCAAAGGCAGTAATGGCTTCATATGAAGCCATGCTAACAAATTCTTTTATAGATGGGCTACGAGAACCTATTTCCTCTTTAACTCGCACTGGAAGAGCAGTAAAATTAAATTCTGCTTTTCAGCATGCAATGGAACATGAAAATGCAAGTAGGAGACGCAGGGAAAATAATACTAAACTTTCTATAGATAAACTTCCGAGCCCGCAACGCTTTCAGCCTGCAACAAATTCAAACTTCGTACAAAGAATTCCCTACAATTCCAATTTTCAGAATCCAAACTTTATTTCTAACAGGAATTTCCATCGACCCATACAAGGAGCTAAACCCCAAAATGCCAATATGAACTCAAACCAAAATTACCCTCCACGTGCATTAGAGAATCAACCATCTAGCTCGAACTTCATGTTTAACAAAAATTATATGCAAGCTAAACCCATGTTAACTGCCATAAAGCAAGAACCAAGATCGCAAAATAATTTCAGAAGGGTTCCCAATACGGAAAATCACATTCATTATCAGGAATTCAATGAGAAACCAGAAGAACAATTGGATGAAACATACGGTTATCAAGAAACATACGAAACACCTGAAGAACCAATCTCCATAGATGACGAAGTAAATTTTCCATCGGATCAAAATCCGATTCAGACCGAATAACACCAAATAATTTTCTCCCTTATCTCGAAATTCAAACAAAGTATAAAACTTTAAAGTTTTTAGTAGACACCGGAGCAAACAAAAACTACATTTCCCCCCAGTGTACAAACCCTTCTGCACGGAAAATCGGACCCCCTAGTAGATTCAAGAATATAAACGGTTCTTTCGATTTAACCCAATATATTGAATCAGACATATTTTTCAAGTACCAATCTTTTCCTAAACAAAAATACTATCTATTTAAATTTCATGATTTCTTCGATGGACTCATTGGATACGAGTCTTTGAATTCATTAGGTGCTATCATCGACACTTCATCTAACACACTCAACATTGGTGATATTGCCATCCCGATGAAGAAAAAATACCCTAATTACCTACTGATAAACTTGAATAGCAATGAAACCATTACCAAATCGATTCCCGTATCTATTGTTCAAGGTGACTTTTATGTTGAAAAAGACATTTTCATCACGCCTAACATCCTAATACCGACTGGTGTCTACACTGCTAAGAGAAACCAAGCAATATTCCCCATCACTAATATGAAAAATAAACCAACCATTCTGCAATTTGATACCGAGATTCCCATCAAAGAAATTCATAATTTCGAAGAGATTCTAAATTTTCCAAAAAACCCCTCTGCAGAAACTAAAATATTTCAAGAAATTCGAACCTCACACCTGAACCACGAGGAGAAAACAAAACTTTTCGACGTTATTCAGGAATACAAAGATGTTTTCTATCAGGAAGGCTCAGATCTTTCTTTCTCTAACGTAATAAAACACAAAATAGAGACTAAAGATGACATCCCCGTTCACAGCAAAAGTTATCGTTACCCATTTATTCACAAAGAAGAGGTTCAAAGGCAAATATCCGACATGTTATTAAAAGGAATCATTCAACCAAGCACATCACCCTGGAGCTCACCGATATGGATTGTACCAAAAAAAATAGATGCATCGGGAAAACAAAAATGGCGACTGGTAGTTGACTACAGGAAACTTAACGAGAAGACTGTAGATGACAAATACCCCCTGCCAAACATAACTGATATTCTGGATAAGTTAGGAAGGTGCCAATACTTCACTACTCTCGATTTGACCTCTGGATTTCACCAAATCGAGGTACATCCTAAGGATATTCCCAAAACAGCGTTTTCAGTCGAACACGGTTTATATGAATATATTAGAATGCCGTTTGGTCTGAAAAATGCGCCCGCGACATTCCAACGGGTCATGGACCATGTTCTCCGTGGTCTAATAGGAAAATGTTGTCTCGTTTATATGGATGATATAATCATCTTTTCAACATCCATTCAAGAACACATGGAAAACCTCAGAAAAATCTTTGTCGCCTTACAAAACGCAAATTTAAAAATCCAACTAGATAAGAGTGAGTTCTTAAAGAAAGACGTTTCATTTCTCGGACATATTGTTACGGATCAGGGTGTGAAACCGAATCCTGACAAGATTGAAGCAATTAAAAAATGGCCTTTACCCAAAAATCAAAAAGTGAAGAAAATTATTCAGCCATTGAAAAAGAACTTCTCGCCATAGTATGGGCCGCAAAGTATTTCCGACCCTATCTATTTGGAAAGAAATTCACACTCTATACCGACCACCAACCTCTCACATATGCACTTAATCTCAAAACCCCAAACTCCAAACTGGTCAAATGGAGATTACAGATGACTGAATTCGACTTCGATATAAAACATCGGCCCGGAAAACAAAATATAGTAGCCGACGCTCTTTCTAGAATACCTGTCGAAATTAACTTGAATGAAGAAGATTCAAGCTCAATTCACTCAACAGATACCGATGTTTCGGAATTCATAGAATGCACCCAACGACCCCTGAACGAATTTCATAATCAAATCATTCTAAAAAACGGCGAAATTGATTCTGAAAAGTTTGAAGAAATATTCCCGAAAATGTACCGAAGAACTATAACAAAGTTCGCTTTCGGCGTACCTTCACTTATCCGAATATTCCGAGATTACCTGGACCCAGGCAAAGTTAATTGTATCCATTGTCCAGAATCACTCATACCATCCCTGCAAATAGTTTACAAAAACTATTTCAGTAGGTGTAAGACATTCAAAATTAAAATAACCCAGAAAATCCTGACTGATATCCGATCAGCAGAAGAACAAAACCAGACTATTGAAGTTATCCATGAAACAGCACATAGAGGTATACTTGAAAACAAAGCAGAAATATCTAGACAATTTTATTTTCCAAAAATGAAAGAGAAAATTAGACAATACGTAATTTTGTGTGGAGTCTGTAACAAACAAAAATACGAAAGACATCCCTACAAAATAAAATTTGCGGACACCCCAATTCCTAAACAGCCTTTAGACATCGTTCATGTGGATATTTTCATCAACCAACCTGATTTATTCCTCTCTGTAGTGGATAAACTTTCAAGGTTTGGAACTCTTCTTCCAATCAAATCACGCAGTATTCCCGATATTCGGAAAGCCCTACTCAAATATTTTTCTCTATACGGAACCCCAAGGCTATTAGTTTCAGATAATGAACCAGCTATTAAATCCATAGAAATCCGAGGACTTCTGCACGATTTGAATGTCGAACAATACTTCACACCCTCTAATTATAGCCAAGTGAACGGAATAGTGGAACGCTTTCATTCCACTATTAGCGAAATTTTTAGAACCAATAAACATAAATACGAAGCACTTTCGAATAAGGAGAAATTCTTGATAGCATTGGAAGTACACGAAATCAGATTGGGTGACGACCCTATGAAAAAATTGACAATGCAAATTTCCGCTGATAATAGCGAGACCCGAAATTCCAAACGAAGTGGTTTCACACGCTCGAGTGCTTGGGTCAGCGATTAAGACCCTCCTCGATGCAATAAAATGCGCCACAATGTAGGGAACATTACGAGTTCCAAGAAAACGCGACAATTAAAAACAAGTATAATGTTCGGCAGCGATAAGATCGAGAATACCATATCGATGCACGACGTCGCATCATATTCCATAGACGGGGCATTCATCGTGGCGATGGTGATCGCCATCATTTACTACCATTGGAGGAGAAACACGAAACGACTGCGCGAACTGGAAGGGGCGCAGCGGAGGATCCGACTCGATAGTGTGAATGCTGTATAATCAAAATAATGCGAACGCTGTATAATCAAACGCACATTTTGTGCTGACATGGAGAAACAAGAAACACCCAAGTGACCTAAGCAATGTAAAATTTAAGGAAATACAGTTCAGTCTAAAACCGACCGTGAAGGAGTTAGTACTTAGTCCGAAAGCCGTGTTGGGCCACTATGGCCCAATACTAACATCTTAATTTTAACGAACAACATTTGGTGACCCCGACGTGATCGCACTTCGAGCGATCACGGACTCGCGAAAGTAATCGATTCTGATAAGTGAAGTGACATTCTCTCCGCGCGCGAAATAGTGATGCCATTGCATGGCTGTATAATCGGAAAGTGAAGTGACATTGTCTCAGCGCACGGAAGATGTTGCGCCATTAAGTGGCTGAAACCAAGAAAATGAATCTCCCATTCGCGGGAAGTATGGTGTGCCACTGCGTGGCTAAAAATTAACAAAGTGAACTTCCTACTCGCGGGAAGTATGCTGCGCCACTGCATAGTTATTACAATGCGCCACTGTGTGGCTGAAAATTGACAACGTGAATTTCCCATTCGCGGGAATCATAACATGACACTGCGTGACTGTGTGATCAATAAGTAAACTTCGCCCGTGAGCGAAGCACGGTGTGCAACTGCGTGGAAGATGTGTGATAAACACGAATTATTGTGACTGATGTGAAAAATTTGTAAAGATGAATTCTCGACATTCCAACGACCTACTGTATTCCATGTGCTACATGTATATGAGGGATACGGAGGAGAATTTGAAACAGGACCCGCGTCGTACGCGGGAAGAAGCTGCAGCGATAAAACTGATAATATCGCACATGTTCAACTTGGCGGCAGGAGCCGCGGTTATAAACAGATACGAAAGCAGATTTACCACTGAACTAAATAGATCGGCCGAAGCCATAGCCGACTATTTAGACTGGAGCATAATCAATGACCCAGCTAAGTATTTGAGTCAATCAAACAAGTAAAGCGGTTAGTAATTATCAAATCAAATAAACATGACGACAAACGAGGACGATGCCGTTGAAAGCTGGAAAAAGCAGCTAACGGCACTGGAGCAAAGCATTGCTCCGATTATCAAAGACGCATGCAAATTAGCAGAAGACGACGACGAAGTCGAAACATTACTAGTGCAACAAGAAGTACTAACAAGCTTGTACGATCAAGCTTGTGCAGTGATACTGAAAATTGAGGGCCAAACGGGGCCCTCCAAGAGACGGGATGCTCTCCTCCCCGCATATATCAAGTCCAGAGCCAGTTTGGCAAAGAGAATACGGCATGCGCAATCACAGACGAATGAACCGAGTCAGGATGAAGGTTCAAGGCAAGTACTGGATCAAACAATGATCACCGGCAATAGCAAGGCCGATTATTTACCCCGATTGGAGCTCCCGAAGTTCCGTGGGTCAGCCACCGAGTGGCTATCGTTTAAAGCCCGCTTTGAGAAGCGGATTGCGACCCTAAACGAGGATGCAAGCAAATACGCTTTCCTGGCGAAATGTTTAGAATACGAGCCCGCTCGTAACTCCTGCGAAGCACTCGAGAATTCAGGAGTGCCTTTCACTGAAGCCTGGGCCAAACTGGAAGCAAGATTCTACAAGAAACGAATCGCATATGAAGGTTACTTTTACACTCTGCTGAAAATTAAAAGGATACATAAGGCATCGCAAAGAGCGACTGATCGACGCTGTCGATACACTATTGTCCGCCACTCGACAAATAGCAAATGAACAACCTGGCGAACCAGATTGCATCGCCAATGGGTTACTAATATGCTTAGTGAAAGAACGATTGGATGAATCAACACTTTCTAAGATTGAAGAAAAGTTGGACCTCCAGCGCATTTATGTTTGGAGCGAATTCAAAATAGAATTAGAGCGGCTGGCTAACCAGATGACTTGCAAAGTGGCTGCCGAAACGGCACACTCTAGTCATCGACCCCAGCCGAAAGTCGTAGCAGCAATCGAAGGCAAAGCTGCGACCACCAAAGACAAAAGGGAAGCACAGCGGTGCTACGTTTGTCACAATGAAGGACACACAGCATTTACGTGTCCTAAATTCACGAAAATGAGCATCCCAGAACGATGGGAAACTATCAAAGCAGGGAGGCACTGCTTTAATTGCCTCATACCTGGGCACTCAACGAAGGAGTGCAAATCACAACGGAAATGCCAAATATGCAGCACGAAGCATCATACACTACTTCATCGTGGAGACTCTCCCAAGGGGGACGAGATCCAACAATTGCATCCCGAGAAGGATGTCAATCAAGCACAAGCAAGTTCAACGAAATGACTAGCTCAGGAAGAATACGTCTTTCTGGGCACAGCCATAATTCATGTTAAGGGTGAGCAGAAATGGCACCCTCTTCGATGTCTACTTGATTCAGGGAGTCAAGTAGAAACAATCACAGAAAAGGCTGCTCGAAGCCTAGGAATTCCGCAACACTCGGTAAACGTAACCATTAAAGGAGTTAGCGGACAAGCACATGTTAAAAGGGGTATCAAAACTGTGATAGCCTCTCACGCAAGCAACTACAATGAAAGTTTAGAATTGATCATAGTGCCAAAGATATTGGACGATCAACCAAGCACAGCTATTGATGAAAAGGGTATACGGATACCAGAACAATTGCACCTTGCCGATCCCCAGTTTTACAGATCGAATGAAATCGACATTCTCCTCGGAGCGAGAATATTTTTCAAAATTCTAATGCCAGGCCGGCTTAGCGTAGCCAACGGTCTTACGTATCAAGAGTCCAGCTTGGGCTGGATTGCATGTGGGACGCTACGTCACAGCAGCCCATCAACCACTGTATTGTCTGCTACAAGGTGTAGCAGAAATGAATTCGAATTCCCACAGGACGAAATGGCCAAACTCATAGAGAAGTTTTGGCGTCTTGAAGAAGCGTGCTTTCAAGACTGGGAACCAAAGCAACATGACGAATGCGAGGCGGAAAGTCACTTCCGCACAACGTTAGAGATCGCTCCCGACGGGAGATACATTACACGAATGCCCCTACGGGGGGAGCCGTCATCGTTAGGCGACTCTTATCAACAAGCATATAGAAGATTCACATCGCTTGAGCAAAGGCTCAAGCGGAATGCAGACCTGTACAAAGAGTACAGGGCATTCATGAATGAATATGAAACACTGGGACATATGGTACCAGTCACCACAGAAGACTTTCACAAAGTAAAGTATTTCATCCCTCACTCGTGTGTGGTGAAACCAGATTCAACATCCACCAAGGTTAGGGTGGTGTTCGACGCAAGTGCAAAGACGTCAACCGGAGTATCCCTGAACGATATACAAATCGTGGGACCAACCATTCAAAAGGACTTATTTGATCTGCTAATTGATTTCAAGACGCACAACGACGTGCTAGTAGCAGATATTGCAAAGATGTACAGACAAATTCACATCGCATACACAGACACTTGGTTACAATGTATTTTGTGGCGCGACAGCCCCAATGATCAATTGAAAGCGTATAGACTGACGACTGTCACATATGGTGAAGCGTCTTCATCATTCTTGGCCTGTAGGGCACTACACGAAGCAGCTGAAGATTATCGGTCGGTAAATCCGAGAATTGCCGACACCATTCAACGATCGTTCTATGTTGACAATCTAATGATTGGAGCGTCCAACGCAGATGAACTGACGGAGACGAAACGAGAAATAGAGCATGCATTGTCACTTCATGGATTTCCACTTCGAAAGTGGGCATCAAACAACGCAAGCGTACTGGAAGGAATTCCAGAGAAAGACTTGGAACCATTGATCCAAGTTGGTGACCAAGAGGTCATAAAGACATTGGGGATAGCCTGGAACCCCAAAACAGACGTGTTCCAGTTCATCAGTACGAAAAACATAGGTGAAACATACGAAGCGCTCACAAAGCGACAGATGGTCTCGAAGATTTTGAGACTGTATGACCCAATCGGATTGATACAACCTGTAATCATTACAGCTAAAATATTGATGCAAGAATTGTGGACTTATAACGTCAGCTGGGACGATGATGTTCCAGATCAAGCACTAAGCTCATGGAAGAAGTTCGAAGCTTCATTAGTGGAGCTCAGCAAGATAGAAATACCTCGGATGTCGACTCCGAGTCATACGATCGCACTAGATTTACACGGATTCAGTGACGCCTCCGAAAAGGCTTATGGATGCGTCATTTACTTACATGCAATCAACTTAAAAGGAGAAGAGAGTACGAATCTCTTATGTTCGAAATCGAGAGTGGCGCCTTTGAAGAAGGTCACTCTGCCCCGTCTGGAACTCTTGGCGGCGGCACTTCTAGCAGAACTAACTGCTAAAATAAAGAGCATTCTGGCCGGTCGAATCTCGTCGGAATATTACTACAGTGATTCACAAGTAGCGCTAAGTTGGATCAAATCTTCAAATACACGTTGGGGAACCTTCATTAGAAATAGAGTGCAGAAGATACACTCCACCACGAATCCAGAGCATTGGAAATATATATCTACGAAAGAAAATCCGGCTGATATGGTTTCGAGAGGAATTCCAGTCAGAAAATTACGCGAAGCAAAACTAGAATTTTGGTTACACGGACCGGAATGTATACGAAGAAGACAATATTATCTGCAGAGCGGCTACGAATACACTGCTGCTGCAGAACAGGAAGAGATTAAAGAACCAATAACACGATTGGTAGCAGCAACAGGAAAGGCATGCGAAGACTTAATCGCAAAATACCCGCACCATCACACTCATGACAAAACAGTAAGACACTTTGCATGGCTGTGTAGAGCCATAAACAATATGAAGAAGGTCAATAAAGACACAGGCATCAGAAACGAAAAGAGATCGGGCCCACTCACCACCACTGAATTGAATGAAGGACTAACACTCGTAGTCCGAATTATGCAAGCCACTATTTATCCAAATGAAGTAGCGGAATTACGAAAAACTGGGAAGGTGCCTACGAAAGGACCTTTCCAGCATCTCAACGCAATCGTCAGAAATGGAGTCATACATGTCACAGGGAGACTCCACAATGCAGAAATGCCCATCTCACAAAAGAATCCAATATTGATTCCCAAATCGCACCCATTTTCGAGGGTAATAATTCAAAAAATACATGAGGATAGATTTCACGCCGGAACAGATCTGGTAATAAACGAATTTCGACAAAGATTTTGGATGAGGGATCTCCGAAGGACCGTACAAGGAGTCATTCAACGATGCATCTTATGTGCCAAAGCGCGGCCCAGACGTTTACAGCAACGAATGGGACAACTGCCCTCGCCCAGGGTAAATGAATCAGTAGCGTTCACTCACACGGGAGTGGACTTATGTGGGCCATTCGAAGTATATCTCAATCAAAAATCGAAATGCAAGACCACAGCATATGCTTGCATCTTCATATGTTTTGCGACCAAAGCAGTTCACCTAGAAGTCGTCGAAGATCAGTCGACGGCAGCGTTCATATCAGCACTTCTCCGTTTCACATCAGTGAGGGGAATACCCGAGGTTATTTACTCCGACAATGGGCGGAACTTTGTCGGGGCCAGCAGAGAACTCAATCGTTTACGAAGAATATATAACAATGAAGTTTTTCAAAACAAATTAGTTGATATTGCGGCAACTCACAGAATAAGATTTTCATTCATTCCACCCCGAAGCCCCAGCTTTGGAGGACTTTGGGAAGCGAACATAAAGGTAGCCAAGCGGCTCTTTAGTGCAGCGGCCAGAGGAGCACAGCTAAACATCATGGAATTGCAGACACTGTTCTACCAAGTGGCCGCAATAATGAATTCGCGACCACTCACACCTGTTTACACGACGCCAGATTCACCGACCGCGCTCACACCCGGTCATTTTTTGATAGCACGCCCAATGCTAGCCGTGCCCATCCCTACGCAGAGTGAGGATGGAAGCAATCTCACAACCAGATGGAAACGAGTACAATCGCAGCTCGAACAATTTTGGAGAAGATGGAGAGACGAGTATCTCCACCAGTTACGTGATTATGCAAAATGGACCAAGCAACAAGCCAACGTTAAGGTAGGCCAAATCGTATTGATCGGAGACGATCACCTTCCCGTAGCAAGGTGGCCTATGGGAATTGTCACACAAATACACCCTGGAGATGATGGAGTAGTCCGAGTGGCAGTAGTGCGAACCGCTACCGGAATTTACAAACGCAACGTGCGAACACTTGCTCCTCTACCAGTCGAGGAGCACACCATTCAACCCATTATAGAAGAGTATGACAACACAGCTGATAACGAACAGCAATCTCAAGCCGAAGCAATCGAACTAGAAGACGATCCCCCTCCCCAAGCACCCCAAATGATTTGGGACGGTAGACTACGCCCTCGTCCCAAAGGGGGGAGAAAATGGAAGTACACGAAATCAGATTGGGTGACGACCCTATGAAAAAATTGACAATGCAAATTTCCGCTGATAATAGCGAGACCCGAAATTCCAAACGAAGTGGTTTCACACGCTCGAGTGCTTGGGTCAGCGATTAAGACCCTCCTCGATGCAATAAAATGCGCCACAATGTACGGAACATTACGAGTTCCAAGAAAACGCGACAATTAAAAACAAGTATAATGTTCGGCAGCGATAAGATCGAGAATACCATATCGATGCACGACGTCGCATCATATTCCATAGACGGGGCATTCATCGTGGCGATGGTGATCGCCATCATTTACTACCATTGGAGGAGAAACACGAAACGACTGCGCGAACTGGAAGGGGCGCAGCGGAGGATCCGACTCGATAGTGTGAATGCTGTATAATCAAAATAATGCGAACGCTGTATAATCAAACGCACATTTTGTGCTGACATGGAGAAACAAGAAACACCCAAGTGACCTAAGCAATGTAAAATTTAAGGAAATACAGTTCAGTCTAAAACCGACCGTGAAGGAGTTAGTACTTAGTCCGAAAGCCGTGTTGGGCCACTATGGCCCAATACTAACATCTTAATTTTAACGAACAACAAGCATGTTCCCTTTATAATAACGTTATACACTCTGCTACAAAACTCAAACCCCGCGAAGTATTCTATGGACTGAAAGATGGAACTGAGCGACCTTTAAACTTAAACGCCATTATCGAGTCCAGAAGTAAACTCTATGATGAAGCAATTCTGCAAATTACTAAAATGCAAAAACAACAAAATAATTACCATAATTCCAAGAAAGAAGACCCCCCTGTGTTAGAACCTGGAACTAGTACCTTAAATAAGGTTCAAGGTATAAAATCTAAGACTAGAGATCGATATGAACCCGTTCTTGTTGTAACAGATCGAACCAGAACTTATAAGGACAGAAACAATCGGAAACTTCATAAAGCTAAATTGCGCAGAATCAGAAAGTGACAGTTGGCACACCGTCTCTTCTTTTCACAGACGAACATGAATCACGAATCCAGCGACCAGCTCCTATTCTCGCTGTGCTTAATGCACCTCAAAGCGATTGAGGAAAAATTCACCCAACGTCAACCGCTGCAGTTTACAAGCGCCGAAGCTAGAGCCCAGTTAAAAATAATCAATTGCTTCTTTGAGCTTGCTGCAGGAGCCGCCGTAAGACAGAACTTTGCGAAACAATGTACAAAATATCTTACCGATTTAGTTGACGACCTACGCGACACAATAAAACGGAATATCCATAATCCCAGAATGATTACAACTAAATGAAGATATTCATTACCAAAAATACTGAATAATTTCTTTTTCATATCTTTTTAGAGGCACACGACCCGGTAAAATTCTGGAAAATCAACAAGGACCACACAATATCCATTATACATTCATTATATAACCACACAATATTCATTATACACATCTCATAAAAAACAGAAGAATTGTTTTGAAACGCGTAACCTGCGACTAACATATGAAAAATAGAGAACAGAACAATTTTTCAAAATTGAATAAAATAAAATTAAATAACTTAACAAACACACTAATATTTCATTTTTTTTGCAGGTATTCTTATTCATCAGAAAAAATTGTGTAAAGGGGAGAGAAAATAAAGTAAATAAATAATAATAAATTCAAACAGAAAGGTAATAAAAAAAATAAGTATGTAATATTCCTCAGATACAGTATTTTATATAAAATTCACGAAATTTGTCAACAAGAAAATATCTCGAATTCATGCAATTTCAAAATTATACTTTTTCTAAAGCAACAACTATATTGATAATAACATTTACTAACATTTATCTTAAGTGAATAAAATACATTGTAATTTTATTTCTTCAAATGCCTCATATCAAAACAAAACAAAAAAAAAACAACTCTTTATATTACTATCTGATCAAATGTATAGGAAAATGTTACGGAATATACTGATAGCATGGCTGACAGCTCTCTCCCAAATACACAGTGATCCAATTTTAAATATCGTGGATCTTGGAAATAACCCAATAGTGTTAATCAAACAAATTAATTGCAAAATACAGACTGGAACAATAAACATTATACATCCAATCAACTTAGATCAAATTGAGGAAAGCGCAGAACTTGTAACAGCAAAATTTTATGCTCAACTAACATCAACTAACCCATTGCACGAAGTTATAAAATTCCGAATCAAAAAGCTGTACTCGTCCCTCTACGCATTAAAACCACAAAAAGCGCACCGACAAAAGAGATGGGATACAATAGGCACCGCGTGGAAATGGATCGCCGGTTCACCTGATGCACAGGACCTGAGAATAATCAATTCATCCATGAATGACCTCATCAATCAGAATAATCAACAATATAAAATCAACGAAAATATCAACAACCGAATTACCCAACTGACACAGGCGATTAATCAAATAGCTAGTTCAATAAATAACAGTACGAAAGAATTGGATATTTTACAAGCAGTTACCACGATGTTGAACGTTGATATTGTCAATGAACTTTTAGATAACATTCAAGAAGCAATCGCACTCACCAGAATTTCTGTCATCAATAACAAAATTCTAACAACACGTGAAATAAATGTGATCAAATCTGCTCTTCAGGACCAAGGAGTAGAAATCAACTTTCCGGACGAAGCGCTACAATTTGTCACACCCAAAATTTCCGTCAATAATGGAGACTTACTGTACATTCTGCACGTTCCCGAATTGGAAAACTCTACATCTACAATTACAAGAATTTTTCCGCTCATCGTAAACGATCAAATTATCAAAACCTACCCAAGCCACGTAATACGACATGGGCCGAAACTCTTCAAAACCAGTAAACCTGAAGATTTTGTACAAAGATCATCCTACATTGACGAAATCGAAGATGACTGTATCAAACCAATCATACTCGGAAAGGAGTCTCGCTGCATCTCAATTTTCAAGAATGACACAATACAGCAGTTGATCAACGAAAACACTATATTAATCTCAAACGCCCGAAACCAGACACTCAAATCCAACTGTGGACCCGATGATAGAACTATCACCGGAAATTTCATAATCAAATTCGCAAATTGTACAGTCAAGTTCAACGGTCATAAGTTTCAAAATTCAGAAATAATCGGTGAAACCGAAGTTCTGTACGGAGCACTTTATAACACTCTAATTCACTGGACATTACAAAAAGAGCATGACATTACAGAAATACGCGACACAGCGATTATCAACAGACAGAAATTAGATCACATTCATTTACGACAGAATAGTCTTCGTTTCAGTCTATGGACAACATTCGGAGGAATTTCTTTGTCAATAGTGATTTGCTTCATAGCCGTAATTCTTTGTATAAAGAATATTAACATTTGCCCAGTATTAAAACTTGGAAGATCAAAATTAAACATCGATCCGAGACGGCTCGAACTAAAGGAGGGAGAAGTTAACATTCCTCTTGAGACCACCTTGAATCGCCAACTCGACCGATTGCAGCAACATCAGCGGCAATTGGCGGAAACAATCATTTCATTGGAACCAGAACATCAACAAACAGCGCGATCATCATCCCACCAGTAAGACACATCATCGTTCGCTTTATCGCGAACCCAACTCCACACGCAGCGCGGACGCGATAGAAGAGAATGCAGAATCAGCATCAACGATAACGGGACACCGAGTGCACGCTTTCGATTCCCAGAAAATAGTATCTTTGTATAAACTAAGAAATCGGCAGGCCTCTGTATAAGGAAATGAAATAAAGTTAGTCTAGATTGAGCGACCATCGAAAACGGTTTGACATTTTTAGTTTTTAAAAACTCCGAAGTTCATGGAGGGAACTTAACTTATGTAATCCGCCATTTTGTAGTGGCCGCCATCTTGGATTTGCATTTCTCATAAATAACTGTGTTCTACTAGTCAATCCCTTTCATTTGATACCCATATTGATGGGGTTGTGAAAAAAATAAATATGGCGCCATCTAACGGTGGCGGCATTTTGGATTTGCATTTTTAATAAATAATTGCATTCTACTAGTCAAGCCCTTTCATTTGATATCCATATAGGCTATTCAATATGGAATTATTATACAAATTATTCTAAATTTCCGATAATCAAAAATAAAATACTCCGGATAATCGAGTCTAAAATTTCGGATGATCGAATCCCGGATAATTGGAAAAATTGTTGGAAATTATAAGCAAATACGTGAAATTTCATGAACATTACGGTATAACACGATCACATCAGCATTCATAATTTATGGCTAATATTGTTGCGTTAAAAATTCGATGTAGCACAAAGTTCTTTAAAAATGTTTTACCATCTTGGAGTTATTTTTTTAAATTCTCCACATGATTTCTATTTTATTTGAAAAAAAAATTAAATATACGTTTTTTAGATATTGCAAATTAAACTTTTTTTTGCAAATAAAAAAAGAGTATTAACTTTCAAAAATTCTCAATTGCTGTGAAAAACTCGTATTTCCTCCAACTCAAACGGAATACAAAATTTGATTCGAATCAAAACTACTCATGTTTTATCATTTGTCTATTTCATTTGGAATTGCTCCATTAGCTTATTTCGTTCGGCCTCGCAGTATGCAAAATGAATCTAGGGTACCTTGGTCGTGCTGAAGTAGTTCAATCCAGTGGTCCAATGTACGTTGCACATCGTTCAAGAAGGCACTGTTCTTCGAACGCATTTTCTCATGGGCTCGTTTTAAAAAGGGTGTGTGAGCTGCCTGAATTCGAGATTTTTTGATATCAAGGAATAATCAAGCCAGTATTCATAACTAATGTGGGTGGAGGACCAGACGAGAGCCCTCGTTCGAGGAAGGTCATAGATTTTTTCGATTTATGATTTTAATCAAATGAATATTGATACAATATTCATTGCTTCAAATGTTCCAGGACGCGGTGGTTTCAGCGTCGGATGGCTCCTCTTCCGCGGAAGTTAGCAAGTTCAAAACTTCCTCATGACCATGAGGGATCTCACTTGGATGAAAAACTTGAAACAAGGAACCCGGAACAGGAAACGAAACATTCTGAGTATAAATCGTTAGCTGATATGTAACGTATGTAACGTATGAACTAATTTCGGTTGGAGATAAAAAAAAACTACAGAATATAATTCAATGAACCAAATTTCCTCTAAATCCTACGTTTATTGAGCAAATTCTACAAAAATGCATCGACGCCCGTATCAGTTGATTTGCAGCAGCTTTGGCGAAAACTATGAAACAGCTACGTCCGATACTTTGTTCGTACTGCCAATTACTCCGCAGAGTGCGAAGAAGTTGGACATCGTGAGGCACTTCGTGTCCGCCGGATATAACCGTTCCGGCATTTACAACATCTTTCTTCAGGAGAATTGCGAGAGCATCGAAAGGAAGTCCGACAATGCTAAGCAAGCGTAAAGTGCAGCAGAATCTGGAGAGGGAGACCGAGAGTAAGCTCTCTTTGGACCGGGAGGTCGGAGCAACCGGACATGTACATGGCTAAAATGGACATTTTTATGCGGAAGCGTCAGGCTGGCAGTGGCAACGAAAAAGCTGTAGAACATACTGACAAGTATCTTCTCATCGATCATCCGGTCAACTACCGTAAGGCTGCCCGACAGGGTTTTTTAGAAGGGTTAATAAATGTAACTTTCAAGGAAAATGGTAATTTGTGTACCACGCCTAATCGAAATTCCAAGTACCTTCTTAATATCCGATGCATTGATCTTTCCAGTTCGGGAGAGCCTCAGAATTCGATTCCTGTCATGGTCGCGTTTTGACGTAGGACTAGGTCTTTGATTTCTATATAGGGGGTCTACGAAAAATGTAACGAAAAATTAAGAGATTTCTAATGCATATTACGCAGAATCATTCTTACTATACATGTTATAATATATACAGTTAGACGGCAAATTTATCCAGCCTAAGATATAAACAGTGGAAATAGAAAAACAAGTGAGCAATTTAAGGAGGTAGAAAAATTAAATTAATATGATTAATCTGATATCACAATTTTATTAGATGTATATAACATAACAAACAAAAAAATATATTGGTGTCAATTGGGCCCTTGCAGCCATAACCTTGTAAACTGGTAGGAGTTCTACAAGTTGTTTACAAGTGTCATCGTAGGTAGGATTTTTTCAAAATATTGATTTTTGATGAAATGGCGACATTTTTTGTTTAAAAAAAAGTGTTTTTGCCTCAAAAATCGAGACAAAGACATTCACCGAAATTTTAGTTTTCAAAATATAAAAAAAAACCCTGCGTACGATCGTACGATGACAGTAAATTTAGTGGAGAATCTGGCAAAAGCTGATTCATCAAAATCGGATGGACCGTCCCTGAGGCAGAACTCTCACAAGTTTGCAAAATATAGTTTAGAGAAAACGCGTTTTCAATTTTGGAACCGCGCTCCTTACGCAAAGACTTAATTCCACTAATTGGCTTGTAACTTTGGAACGGAGCATCGGACAAACCTGGGACAAAAACTACAGTAAAGTAGACATCCCAGAGAATATTATAAGCCAATTTTCCAATTATTTTTTTCAAGTTTCCATAGTATACTACCCCCTTATCGAATGAAAGAGGTATGTGTAGCGACCCTTTTCACGCGTCCCATAAGAAATATGTTTAATAAGAATTCTAATGGTAAAGATTTATATTAGAGATAGGGAAAAATCTAACCAAGGATCTTCCAATAGGATTGTTGGGATTTTCCATACTATTGGAAAATTCCATTTATGCAGAAGGTAGTAAATAACATAATTTTAGTTTTGAAAGAGATGTACATCCTCAGTGAAGGATTAGGATAAGAGAGAAAAATAAAAGGAGTCGATCGTCTGCCACGCAGGAGGACAGTCGTGTCTCCTGCAGAAAGGAAAAAGTTGTGTTGTTTATTTAAAGAAAAACCAAGTGCCTAAACCGCGCGGGGCGCTTGCATATGTTTTTCGAGCGAATGCAAACATAAATCGTGTATTATGCATTCTTTCTTTCAACTTGGTTCCCGTGAATGTTGTATGCAACACAAGATTGTGTGCAATAGGTCGTTCTATCAAACAAATTGAATATCTAGTCAATATGTAGGAATAAGGGTGATGTGGGTTAGTAAGATGGATGCATAGAAATTCATTACTTCTGAAAATTATTATTTCAGCGATACCAAGGTGGTATTGTCACGGCCCACAGTGTCAGTGACGTGAAATATAATCGGCCAAAGACTACTACTCCCGATGACTTACAATAACATAGCTATCCATTAAAAATAAAGCAGCTTTTTGATTTCATTTTGATTATGCCTCAAAATATCAAGAAATCGTAATTATTTCCAACATTTCTTGTTTCATATATAATGTAATCAATGACGATTTTTACATGAGAAAAATGTTTATGACTTTAAGGGGATGTATCAAAAATAGAATTGTTCTTTTATATTCAAAAAACGAAAAATATATGCATAAAAAACTATTAAAAAATTTTTTTTTGACTCAATCATATACAGGTTTCGAATATATACAGTGGAAATGAATTCGAAACTGTATATAATCGAGTTTGCCCTGTATTCATTAATCATTTACAATTTACCAGTTGAACAGTTGAGCTTCTGGTAGGAAAGCTAATTTTGTTTTTTTGTTTGTTATCAACCGTGAGTACATATAACAAACGGCCGTTTTTAGAGCCATCCTTCTGGAATTAAAATAACAGATTTCTGAGCAATCAAAAGAATTACAAAAAAAATTGTTCCGAACAGTAACAGTCCTATGTCAAACTTACGTTCGTGCCTCTAGGCTCAGACCCTTCTACTTTTTTGTATTCTCCTTAAGGTGAAGGTGGAAGCTAGCCATTGTAGTAGTATAGGTAAACCCTCGTGTAAAAATGGGGTAATAGTGTTTGTGAGAGAAGAGCAAAGCACACGTAAATAGATCAATTCACTTATCAGACTGTGTGGCGCTTCATTGACACGAGTCTTTGAATACATTTGAAAAAAAAACAAATAACAATTCAATACTAAAGTAAAATGTATGAACGATATGTTCCGATGAACAATTGCAAATATAAATATATATATATATATATATATATATATATATATATATATATATATATATATATATATATATATATATATATATATATATATATATATATATATATATATATATATATATATATATATATATATATATATATATATATATATATATATATATATATATATATATATATATATATATATATATATATATATATATATATATATATATATATATATAGAAGGTGCATTTGCATATGATTCTGATTATACGCGAGCGTAGGGGCACTTTTGGTATTAACAAGTTCTTCCGCATAGTAACTCGATGTTGATAATTGCTTAATATTTTCCTTCGTTGATCGTATTGTTTTCACATATTCACGTTGGAAAGCCTTAACCCTTCTCTTCGTTGGCCGAGGCATTTAGATTGAATTTAATACTTTTCCGTTTACTGTTTTTGAAAGCATAGGCAGCCGTGGCAGTGTTCCGAGCTCTGCAATACAATTTTCTTACCCAATGTTAAAGTTGCTAAAACTTACATTATAGACCCATTAAACGTAAAAATAATAATTGTATTGATATCAACACAATTTTATTCTCTTGATTTTCATGACATGGGACGCTATGACTCCGGAATAACATTTTATTGAGTGGTTTTTATAGCTGTTTCGATGATGTTGTTTGGCATCAGTGTCGAAAAAATAACGATGCTTCCACCAATACAAACAAAACCATTGCAGAAGATTGAAAAACGAAAATTTAACTTTCAGAGCACTTGCTCGAGTTTTCCAACGTTCTTCACTATACGGTGCGAAAGCAGATGAAAATGTAATATCTTGTGAGTAATCGATTAGAGTTTGGTTGATATTACTTGATGGGAAGTGTGCGAAAACGATCATTTTCTTCACACTGTTTCGCAAAATTATTGATTTTCGGGCGAGAGGTGAGGGAGGGTGATGAAAGAAATGAGCGCCATTGTGGCAGCCATTTATGGCTAGCTTCCACCTTCACCTTAACACCAGATTTTTCACTTTTCTTCAGCACATTTCGACTCGATGTTTCGGATCTGTTTACTCTCCTTCCTATTACCCGGTTACTCATACCAGTTTTTTTTTCAGAACACAATTCTTTGTTCTAATAAACTCAAATATCTTTTTTTCGGCATTTTTCACCTCAATTCAACAAATTGTCAGCACCAACGAAAGTTTTGCGTACCAACACAACAACAAACTGGAATGACAGATTGCCAATATTGTTGGTATCATAGTTGCGCCAGTCGCTTATATTCAATTGTGTGTGTATAAACGAATTTCTCACCTCAAAATAAATGTTTATCTCCTTTAGAAGGTATACATAGTTTTCAAATTAAATGATTGTAGGTTTTAACTATACACCCGACGGCCAATCAAATATAGTTGCGAAGACAGATTTATAATCGCTTGTTTGAGGACTTCGAACAAAAGACAACTTGCGTTTCAACGAATTTTCGTCACAATATCGTTTTTTTTTTTGCTAGTATGTGTAAACAAAATTGAGAAGAAGAAGAAGAAAAAAAAATCAATTCTTCCTTCTTTTTCCAGTTTTTTTTTCTTTTGGAATTCTTCCAGATATTCTTAAAATTTGGTTGGCTCCATTGCTGTTCACATTTTTCGAGCAGTTTGTTTTATTTATCAATGGGAATTGCATGGTCCAATATTAAAAAAAATGTATCTTGAACCACAACTCTTTCGACATTTTCATACATTTTTATTAGTATACAGATTCAATATCCTAAAGTTTGACGGACAGCGCTGAAGGAAATCTCCAGCCACTTTACCAAACTTCATATTTACGTAGGGTTCGCCCTTCAGGCGGGAACATACAAAATCGAAAAACAAATAATCGATCACGAAGAAATGTCCCCGTTCGAGCACATGTTGTTCAGAACTTTCTGAAAATGAAACATCGATTATTTTGTTTCCTTCATTTTTGCTGCCACCAAACCTTTTTTACCGTTCCAGTTGTATGTCTGTTAAGCAGCTATGCTAATCCTTTATTTTATTCAACAATTTATCAATTCACACTGTTCTAAACGCATAATTTACTTATGAATCTGTAAACCGATGTTTCTCAGATTTTCGTGAAAATTGATCGTTTTGTTTCTTATCGCAAAAAAATAGACCCATTTTCTTATGTTTTCATTATAGTGCCTATTTCCATTTTGGGGCGGTCCAAAAAAATGTTTCCCCTTTTATCCAAAAATATCTTTCTTCAAATCATAACTTATAACTGTTGAGTCTTTCTTAAAAAATATTATACTTGCAAAAAAAAAGACTTTGTTTTCGTAATTATTGATTGTGTTTTTTTTCTAATTGTTTACATGGCTTTGAATCAGAAGGCGCTATATTTTCAATAAATTTTCTTGGAAGTTTGGAAGCTGAAATATGAATCTTTTTTTCCAACTGAACATAAGAGTTGTATATAGTGTATATAATCGAGCCTGTATCCGGTTTTGTTATTGTAGTTTTAGTTGAAAACCTGGCCAAGAAAATCAATTTCACTCTCGTTGGTTTGCACCTGCGACCTACGTTTTGCAAGGAAAGAGCTTACAAACATTTGTCTACGAATGGTGATAGGTCTTTTTCATATTGTTGCTCCAGAATTGGACTGTCTTTGTACCCCAATTTGTGAACTACTGCTGTATTTGCCTGAAAATAGAATGTTCAAACATCTATTGTTCGTAATTTGAAACATGCGTCAAAACTTTATTTTAAATCTCAAAACACTCCCCTTCGATGTTTTTTTTCTCATTAGAAACCCAAAACAAATGTTAACATACAGAGGTGCGGTGTCAGACTCTTCAGAATAAATAAAGGATTTGAATATTTAAAAATTTATACAATCACAATACTTCGCGACATCTCGATCTATTAAGAAAAGTAATATGAAAAATGGTATCTACATGCGATTCTACTTGCAAAACTTCGTGAAATAATAAATAATTCATACTGCTTCTGTACATTAAGACAAAGTTTCCGATCCTGTATATAAATTTCACTAATATTATTTTCACCATGGTCATATCTCGAGACCGGTTTCTTCTTGAATAAAACATGTTTAAAAATAATATTTTCCCCATATAGTTCAATAATTCTCCAACAACTTTTCCGTACCTCATATTTCAATTAGACGTTTGGATTATGTGTTTCGATTTAAAAAAAAAGAGTCTGCATACGCCCTACTAAAAAATCAGTCGTAATACAAATTGGTCACATGATTATGAGCATTGTGACCTTGGGTAGTTGCCACCATATGTAGAAGGTTTAAAAAAATCAGAAAGGGTCGCGTCCAAATCTTTCGTTTACTGATTTTTATATACGTCTTCCTAAGAAGTACTAACGGTTTTATAAACCGCACCCTTTGGGATCAGTATACTAGAGGACACAAACTTTACAGAGAGAGCTCACGGTAATGAGATGTTTCAGACAAGAGTAATATCGACGAGGCAAGCTCATTCAGACATAAGGTTAAGATTTCACTAAAAGATGGCCCACTTTCCTATTCTGGCAAATGAAATGAACAAAAAAAGGCGATCGATTGATTTTCATGTACATTCATGAAGATCGATGTAAGAGTACCAGAGAATGAAGAGTTTTTCGTGTGAACGGTGAAAGATTTATCTGATTTTCAACAGTTTAATTATTTATGGTTATGAATTATTTCTTCTGCTACAACTATTTCTATCCGTTTCAAGCTCAATTCAGTTCATATAATAAACGGTTTTCCAAAGCACCATTTGCTTCTAAAACAGTTACAAAACTTGTTTCAACAGCTATTGCCCCCAATAATCGAAGTCCTACGTCAAGCTTCCGTCCGCACATCTAGGCACAAATCCTTCTACTTTTTTGCATTAAAGTTTCCTAAAGTTGCACGATTTGTCTTGCCAGATCGATGTGAAAAATTTTAATTGAAATATCCCCGTCGCTTGAATTCGATCACTGTAATCGAGAATAGTTTCAAACTCGCTGTATTTAAGCGCAAAAGCATCAGCATCGCCCTGCCACCCAATCCATCTTGAGCCCGATAGTAATTAAAGTTTTGCTCGTCTCTTCTCAATGGACATCACATTTTTCAAAACAGTCTTCCTTCTCTGATCCTACGCTTTCATGAGGGCGTCGGAAAAGCGTTGTAGCGAATTGTAGCTCTTCAACCACATTCTGGCGTTTCTTACTCGGCCCAAAATGGTTCCTGTAACACCCTAACCAACAGCAGCCCGACACTGCTGGTGTCTGGGATTGTGCTATACGCTCGGATGAGTTGATTTTATTACATTCTGATTCGAATCCTTTTCCGTCGGTGTGTGCCGCCAACGCCAATTGCAAGCGACCGAAGTGCAAAGTTCCTACAAGCAATCGACGAGTTGTACGCGAGAGTCGCGTACATCCGATGGTAGGGTTACCAACGGTAGCAATACAGTGTACTTTGGTACAACTTCCAAGCTCTTAACCGCCCTATCGAACACATACTCGTATTCCAGTAAAAAAAAAAGAATCTCGCCAACGAAAGCGAAAGAAATCGCTTATTCGACTGTTTTATTTTCCATCCACTTCCAGATTTGCCCTCAGCGCTATCGTTCCACCTGAACCTTACAATACTTTGCCCCATTGTAAAATTCAGCTATGCATTGAAGTTTTTACTTCCATTTTTTTGAAGAAAGAAATGACTGAGAAAAACGATTTAACGATTCAAGTTTTCTCTGTCATATCTTCGCTATTCAAGGAGCAGACGTATTCATGAAATGTTTTCTTACCAACGATTTTGGGGTTATAAAACTTCGCATTCGGTGTGAATTTATAGGTATTTGGAAGTACTATCTATGATCAAAATTGTCTTGGCATCATTAGTAGAGACCACTCAAAAAAAGCTGGCGTCAAATGAAGCTCCGGGCAAAGAAAATCATTTCTCCTATTCTCCGCTAATTGGATTCCACATTTGAATCTATTTCCACTGTTTTGAACCGTCAAGCACCAGCAAAAAATGCATCGTCAACCATTGGGGAGGAACAAACATAAAAAACCGTCCACTTAATTGCTGTCATTATTTCCGAATTGTCTGCGTTTTTTTCCCCAATCTCGCACTCTCCATCTATACAGTCGAATCGAACAGATGTGGTTAGCGGCCCAGAATGCACATCCATTTGCCAGCGATGGAACCCATCGTTTCCGTTGCGTTCCTGTTGGAAATAAATGTGTTTTCGTGTTCGGCTCGGTGCAATACCACAATTCCGCTCGATTTGATGAATTTCTAGCCCCATCTATTAAGGCTGCTGGCGCGCTCGCTACCACCCCCGGCATCAGGGACCAATCGAGACTAGCAGTCGCGTGTCCGATTGAGGGTGGCTTCAGCCTTTCCTGGGGGATTTGTTGTTAAATCCCTGCTGTTGGTGTTGAACGAACACTTTCCGATCTGGTGAAATAATTGAATATTCAGCTCGGTGGTTAGATTTGGATTTGCACAATGGTTCAAATAACAACGTAAACGCTCCGATGTGAATTGATTGGTATTGTTCAATGTTGATCTTGACCAAAAAAAAATTAACTTGCTTGGTTCACTTTACACTTATCTGCGTTTCTGTTACATGGACGGCCACATTTTCGGTTGTGTTCGCTTCAATTTCTGGTTTGTCAACTTGCAAGCTTTGAAGTGGTGTAGAAAGAAATCTACACTGCCCAGAGCTCAAGGAATAGAAAGTTTCTGTGATTTCAGGAAGATGGTAAATGCGAAAACTTTTCGCAAACTGCACCTGCCCAATTAACCCTAATGAACCCAACAAATATAATAATTATTAGACAAATTTAACTGAGTGAAACTGATTTACTTCCCAGTCTTACGTCAATAATGCGGTCGGGTCCTAGACACCTACCTCTATAATTTTTTTTTTCGTTCTTCAATTTAGGGCAGAAATTTGACAGTTCTTTACTAGGCGCAGCCTAGCCAGAAACTTCGATCTGCACGCGGGCTTAAAGGGTATGTCACATCAAATTGCATCACGGAAAAAACGCTGTAGAAATTCGCCCAGTAGACCGATCTTGTTGAAAATTTTAGACAGTAAAATAAAAACTATTAAACAACTTTTGGCATTTTCTTTTTATTCATACTTCGAGCCCAAGCCCGTATGCTCGCACCTTCCTCTTTACCCCGTCCATAAGTTCTGTACAACGTCAGGTTGTAGTTTTTTTGAACAGAAATCCATTTTCTCTTGAAGTCCGCCTCCGATTTGACAACTTTTGGGTTCTTCCGGAGGGCCTGCTTCATAATCGCCCAATATTTCTCTATTGGGCGAAGCTCCGGCGCGTTGGGCGGGTTCATTTCCTTTGGCACGAAGGTGACCACGTTGGCTTCGTACCACTCCAAGACGTCTTTGAATAGTGGCACGAAGCGAGATCCGGCCAGAAGATGGTCGGGCCCTCGTGCTGCTTCAATAGTGGTAGTAAGCGCTTCTGTAGGCACTCCTTAAGGTAAACCTGCCCGTTTACCGTGCCAGTCATCACGAAGAGGGCGCTCCGCTTTCCGCAAGAGCAGATCGCTTGCCACACCATGTACTTTTTGGCAAACTTGGATAGTTTCTGCTTGCGAATCTCCTCCGGAACGCTGAATTTGTCCTCTGCGGAGAAGAACAACAGGCCCGGCAGCTGACGAAAGTCCGCTTTGACGTAGGTTTCGTCGTCCATTATCAGGCAATGCGGCTTCGTCAGCATTTCGGTGTACAGCTTCCGGGCTCGCGTCTTCCCCACCATGTTTTGCCTTTCATCGCGGTTAGGAGCCTTCTGAACCTTGTATGTACGCAGGCCCTCCCGCTGCTTGGTCCGCTGGACGAATGAACTTGACAAATTCAGCTTATTGGCGACATCCCGAACCGAACTTCTCGGATCACGTCTAAACTGCTTAACTACGCGCTTGTGATCTTTTTCACTGACGGAGCATCCATTTTTGCCGTTCTTCACCTTCCGGTCGATGGTTAGGTTCTCGAAGTATCGTTTTAGTACTCTGCTGATCGTGGATTGGACGATTCCCAGCATCTTACCGATGTCCCGATGTGACAACTCCGGATTCTCGAAATGAGTGCGCAGGATAAATTCACAACGCTTTTTTTCGTTCGACGACATTTTTCCAAATTTACGAAAAATTTACAGTGAAGCATGGCCAACGTGATCTATACACTCTTATCTGATTATAAGCGAAAGCTGAAGATATAATTCCTGAAAATTAAATTTCTACAGCGTTTTTTCCGTGATGCAATTTGATGTGACACACCCTTTAGTTATTATTTGAAATCGTTATAAGGAATCATTATAAAATTTATTACACTATTCAATGTATAAATCAAACTTAACTTACAGCAAAAGAAAATTGAATAGCAGCAGGAGAATCGAGAATTCAATTCGATTATTAAAAAGCTGGTAGTGAGTAATTAAAATATTATTATATTCATCCAAACTCATATAATTAAATCAAAACTAAACTCAAATTAGGTTTGAAAAATAATCCGTCGTTATTTGAGCGGCATTTGCAAGGAACTTTAGAACGAAACTATAATTGTATGTTTTATTATAAATTTTTAAAACAAATTGTTACTAAACTAATTGCAATAAATTCCAGCTTTGATCTGTCACAAAGTATGACCGATTCAAGGAGTTTCGAACTAAGTCCGAACAGCGTACGAATATAGTAGCGAATATATCGACAGGTCGATAGGTTGTAGAGGAGTTCTCTAGACTACCTTCTCAGGATTCCTACAGTTTGCTTCTCAGGCTTCTCCATAGATAATTTTTGTCGCATGTCCTGACATGTAAGAGTTTTTAATGCGAAAGAGTTTCAATGCGAAAATGTTCGGTCCACAAAGAGGAACCGAAAACAAACAAAAAAAATCCTTGGAACGGAATTTCTCTAAATTTATAGTATGCAAACAATACGCGTTTAACTATGTTTCTACGAAATTAGGTTGTTTTAGGTCGTTGTGTCATAAGCTCTGAATGAGAATGATCAACACCATTTTGGCCACAAATTTAGTCCCTCCAATGTTCAATCGGAAGGTACTAATTGTGATCAATCCTACCATGAACACGTTAAACGAGGAGGTATTGTTCAGCGATAGTTTTTCTCCACAATGCCAAAAAGCCGCGCAACAAAATATCCCCGATAATAACAATAAATATACATTGCCGGGGCAGTTATTGGTCATTGGTATCGACATAAGCGACGACCGACACACGATATAATTAGCGTCGTCAAATCAGTGGTCACCGAATGCCATCCCAGTCGGAAACAGAGGCACCGTTATGATGCCATTTGCGGTCCACTAATGCCACCCCCACAGCGGGACACACCTGACCATTAAAACAACAACTTAACCTCATTACAACGCAACAAATCCGCTCCCCGTTATCCAAACGGCCGCCATAACCGCGCGGAAATAGAAATCAAGATTCCGTCCAAATTGGATCCATTTGCATTGGACCAACAAGCTACACAACAATTAGCCTTCGAACCGGTAGAAATGGATAAATTTCCACAACAAAGGCCGGAACCGGAAGTTTTTGGGGATATTACGAATGTTTCGGGGAGCTTTTAACCAGCTTACTTGGTAGCTAGTGATAGCTTCTGTCATGTTCTCCCGGAATTTATCCGTGTATCCGCTTGGGCCTGACGCTCTTCCTCGTTGTGTCGACTTCCAATTAAAACTAATTGGATTGGATTGCGCGACAAAGACAACACCACCACTAGCTGCTGGTGAGATGATTGGGTATAAACTGCGGGGGGAGAGGGGCCCAGGATTGTAGTAAAGCAAATTAAACTGATCCGGCTTAGGGAGCACACAGTGCATGGCAATGAGCAAAAACGGGGTGAGAAGGAGCGGGAAGGATGGGTTGATACAAAAGACTTCTCCGAAATGAGCAAATTATCTGCTTTTGATGCGAGGCTGCTACCCAATCGATATCCCGCCGAGAGAGACCCGGGATGAGATTGAATTGGGACTCAAGACGAATTCGATTCAGAATTAAATCGATCACACGGGCTGATAATACATCAAACGAGAAAGTGGCTTTGAGTGTGGCTATCGAAGGGAAAAGCTGTTGCATTTGCATCTACACCAAATACTCCGCTAATACTGTCTGAAAGTTTTCACTGTTCATCGTTTGGTTCATAATACTAAAATGATTTATGAACTAATATGAGCCCGCTGTATCTCCCAATGGTGCCCTGATAGATCTTCTGTGCGGGACAAATAGACGAGTTTGGATGCTGCGATGCTGTCATCCCGTCTCCACGCCGAATGGCGAAGGTGGAAGGCGAAGCGCATTCACACCACTCCACTCGCCCGCTTCCTCCTGGGACTTCATTTGCGCCGGACGTCCTAACGAAGTGCGAAAGGCGACAGCGAATATCTTTTACGATGATTGAAGACGCTGAGCTTTGCGCTTGGTTGCTCTGTTCCGTCGTCGTCAATTCGTCGACGCCTCCGGTGGGGGCGTGGAGGTTTGGCCGTTGGACGACGGGGACATGTTTTATTATCGCCCGTTGACGGGGAGCATCTGATGGAATATCCGTTTCTCGAGCGTTGCGGAGATCGCGATGCTTTTATGATGTTTGTGTACACTTTGAAATTATTGAAAGAATGAAGCGGCGCCAGTGCATAAGAAGATTGATTCCAGGGAGATAGAGAAACCACTCGCAGAAACCGGTGGTTGTTTTTGTTATTCGTATTTTTATATCATACTCAAGTGGAAAGTATTGTTTGAAACAAGAGCTTTTGAACAAATGCTTTTCGTATACTTTGGTTGCTTCTTCGTTTTCTGACTGGTCAAAGAATCTGGTTTCCGTGTCCCGATTGTTGAGTTAAGATTGATTTCGCTTCATCGACTTCCAAAACAAGGCTATTTGCATCTGAAATTTCAATAAGGCTGGATTGTCTATCCACTCAAGTTGCACACCAGTGTATAAGCAATATTTTTTGTTTAACTTATCCGTTATTTTGTACTCCCAATAAATTTCCGAAAGACGTAATCTCACGTTAAAGAAAATGTTGGTTACAATATACAACGTTTTTGTGTCATAACCAACATCAAAACTTTACTACTATTCACAGAATAAAGCAGCCATTCCATGTCAAACCGATATAGTCGATATAGATCTCAATCCGTCCAGTAGTTCAAAAGTTATTTGTGATTGAAAAAAGAGATAAAAATTGATTTAGAAATTATAATATTTTTTCAATGAAGGCTAGCTTTCAATTTAATATACTGATCATGAAAATCGGTCCACTAGTTCAAAAGTTATGAATTTTTTTTTCCAATTAATTTATTTGTAAGGCTCAATCGCATAAGCTTTGCGGAGCCGCTAATTCAAGGTTTGTTTATACAAAGTTTCAACTAATTGCTATGTTTAGTAGGATTCGACCGAATACTCGCAATTTACTCGAGGTTAAAAGAGGCAACAATTTTTGTAAAACAGGACAGGTTAGGGATTAGGATAAGGAGTACCGTTGTCTCAATAGAGGGTTTCCACACGAACTGTAGCATTGAGCATAATGACCAGGGATATCATCTGGTGTTCGACTAGCTGTCGAGGGTGGGCGACGGTGAGATGAGGGTACAAGAAAAACAAACTAATAACGAAAAAGAAAAACACAACAGCATTAAATTTTTATAGTAGACCGTTTCACAAACATATAGATCAACTGCATATAGCAGATGTCGCGAGTTCCCAACACGTCTCTAACAGGAACATAGGGTTGTCTTCCTTGGGCCTCAAGGGCATTCAAAAGGTACTCTCTGGCTGCGTAATTATCCGTACATTGCCAAACTGCGTGATCGATGTCATCGTAACCGGTTCCACACCGACAGACATTGCTTTGAACAAGATTTATTCTGTGGAGATGCACATCTAGCGAGTAGTGGTTGGACATAAGTCTACTCATTACACGAATGAAGTCACGACTTACGTCCAAACCTTTGAACCACGCTCTCGAAGAAACATTTGGAATAATTGAATATAACCACCGCCCAAGACTTCCAGTGTCCCAATCGGTTTGCCAACTCAAGAGAGAACTCTGACGTAGTAATTGGAAAAATTAATCGTATGAAATCTGTCTATCAAACAATTCGCCTTCCTGGGCACCCACCTTTGCGAGAGTGTCCGCTTTCTCATTGCCAGGAATTGAGCAATGAGAGGGGACCCATACAAAGGTTATCTTATAAGATCTTTCGATCAATGCACTCATCTGCTGCCTCACTTTTATGAGGAAATAAGATGGGTGCCTACTAGTTTTCATCGACTGGAGAGCCTCAAGGGAACTGAGACTATCCGAGAAAATGAAGTAATGGTCTGCAGGCTTGTTGGAGATCATCCCCAATGCGGAGGCGATTGCTGCCAGCTCAGCAACATAAACGGAAAAAGGTTCCTGCAGTTTGCGGAAGGCGCTCGAATTTTCATTGAAAACACCGAAGCCAGTGGATCCATTGAGGCGAGACCCATCAGTGAAGTATCTTTTCATGCAATTGACTTTTTGGTACTTTCGGTTAAAAATACGGGGAATGAAAGTTGGTCGAAGCTGATCTGAAATCCCAAGTATTGCTTGTTTCATCGACAGATCGTATTCAATTGAGGAACTGCTGATGGTGAAGTGAGCACGGTCTGGAGTAAACGATGGAAGACAAATATCCGACGAAATATAGTGGTAATAAATTCTCATAAACCGAGATTGTATATTTAGATGAAGAATTTTCTCAAAGTTTTCAATCACAAGTGTGTTCGTGACACCGCATTTCACAAGTATTCTGAGAGAAAGTTCCCAGAATCGGTTCTGTTACTCCTGCCAGAACCTCGAGACTCATGTTATGCGTTGAGTGCATACAGCCGAGAGCTATACGCAGACAATGATATTGAATTCGTTCCAATTTTAAAAGGTGACTTTTAGCTGCTGAGAGAAAGCAGAAAGAGCCATACTCCAGAATAGATAGAATAGTTGTTTTATAAAGCGTTATGAGATCTCCCGGATGAGCTCCCCACCACATGCCGCAAATCGGGCGGAGAAAGTTGACCCTTCTTTGACATTTTTGCTTCAAATACGTGATGTGGGTATTCCAAGTGCATTTTGAATCAAACCAGACACCAAGGTACTTGAAGGTCAATGATTGGGTAATGCTTCAGCCCAAAAGCTTAAGTTGCAATTGGGCTGGGAACCGCTTTTGAGTAAACACTACCAGTTCTGTTTTCTGCGGCGAGAATTCGATCCCTAAGTTCCTTGCCCAAGAAGACAAGTTATCTAGGGAATTTTGCAATGGTCTTTGCAAGTTTTCGGCATAGGGACCTCTGACGGAAACCACACCATCATCTGCAAGTTGTCTTAGCGTGCATTGTTCTGCCAAACAAAGGTCAATATCTTTCACATAAAAAATATAAAGAAGGGGGCTGAGACATGAGCCTTGGGGTAGTCCCATATAACTATTTCTGGAAGTTGTCAATTGTCCAAGGGTGAAGTTCATTCGCTTTTCTGACAACAAATTGTACAAGAAGTTATTCAAAATTCCAGGAAGTCCACATCTGTCCAGATTTTCTGACAGAATTTCTATGGAAACCGAATCAAAAGCTCCCTTAATATCCAAGAATACTGAAGCCAGTTGCTCCTTGTGCGCAAAGGCCAGTTGAATATCCGTAGAAAGCAACGCTAGACAATCGTTTGTTCCTTTGCTCTTGCGAAACCCAAATTGTGTACTTGATAGCAAATTATTTGTCTCGATCCATTGATCGAGTCTCCGAAGGATCATTTTTTCCAACAATTTTCTTATGCACGAAAGCATAGCAATCGGACGGTATGAGTTATGGTCAGACGCTGGTTTGCCAGGCTTCTGAATTGCTATTACTTTGACTTTGAACTCTACGAAAAATCGATATTCTTCCAATGGTGGATCTATTGATACGACACCAATTGTTACCGCCGTTGCTAATTTTTGCCAGTCGATATTCCTTGTTTGATCAAATGGAACTCGAGATGGTTCAGTGGATTGCGGGCTACACTTGATTGATATATTGATTGGCAAGTGATCGCTACCATGCGGATCATTGATGACCTTCCACTGACAATCTAATGATAGCGAGCTTGAACAAAAAGATAGGTCGAGTCGACTTTCTCGAGCCGGAGGTTTTGGAATTCGTGTCGCTTCACCAGTGTTCAAGATAGTTAAATTGAAATCGTCACATAAATCATAAAAAATAGCCGCTCTAGCGTCATCATAAGAATCACCCCACCCAGTACCATGGGAGTTCATGTCACCCAGTATTAGAACTGGGGATGAGAGAATCGAGACTAGATTCCAAAGTTGACTACGGCTAATGTTAGTATTTGGAGGGACGTATACTGAAGCTATGCAAAGTTCTTTATTCTTTGCCGTTATTTGACACGCGACAATTTCGACGTCAGACGGCGCCAGTGGTTGTATGGTTAGCGTAACAGCCTCACAATCCGATCGGCCTAGGTTCAATCCCAGCTGGCGTCGTTGGGATTTTCTGAGGCGAAAAATCTCTGGTTACGTCTTCCTTCGGAGCGGAAGTAAAAGAAGTTGGCCCGGCTCATGAGTTGTTGAGTCTGATAGGTAGGAACAGGTGGAGTCGCCTCCCTGATGTCGGTGATTGGCACTAAAGTGGCGGAAATAGGCCGACGAAAAATAAGCGAAGATAAAAAAAAAAAAAAAAAAATTTCGACGTCTGATAGAGCTGGGAGAGGAATTTTATAGAAAGAGTAGCACTTTTTGATCCCCAAAAGTACTCCTCCATAAGAATCATTTCTATCCAGGCGAATAATGTTAAAATCGTGGAAGTTGAGTTCTGTATCAGAAAAAGCCATGTTTCAGAAAGGGCGAATATATCACAGTCATAATTTTGAAGTAAAAAATTGAACGAGTCTAGTTTAGGCACTAGACTACGGCAGTTCCATTGTAGCACATTGATCATATCTCCTACTACGTTAGGTGAATTATCCATCGAAAGATATGATTGATGCAAGGAGGGGCCATGAAACAGTCAATTGCTTAAGATAAGACTTCAGAGATGGAAGCAAGGCAGAAATAAGGCTTCTAAGGGGGTCTTGAATATTGAGGGTGTTTAATATAAAGTCCACAATGTTCGAAAAAGCTATCAATCCTCGATTGGACGCGAATTTTCTGTGAGAATATCGAGGGGCATCGTTTTTATTTCTCTCTCTTCTGGGTAACGGCGTATAATCCTTACTGCAACCAGGAACTGGCTGAGAAGGAGTCTTCGGATTCGTTTTTTTTACCATTACCCTAGGAATCAGACAATCTTCTGAGGATCATTTTAGCTTTCTTGCGGTGCATCATTGGTGAAGAGAGTTTTCTTTTTTGAGAATCATCCTTTGTCGAAGATTCTGGTGCAACCGTAGTGTGATCCTCATCAGAATCAGAGTCCAATTCTTGAGTTGACAAAACCGAAAATTGGTTTTCATCATGCGCGGCTGATGCGGCCTTGAGCATTTCTGAATAAGTCCGCTTGGAGCGTCCTGTGATAGAACGCTTCACTTTTTCGGAGTGCTGTTTGTACCTTGGGCACTCCTGTAATGCGTGAGGATTCTCGCCACAGTGGATACATATTTCAACTGTTTGTGTACAAGAATCCTCACTGTGTTTTTCACCACATTTACCGCAGCGGAACTTGTTGCCGCAATGGCTGGAAGAATGTCCCAAATTTTTACAGATGGTGCAATTATAGACCCGCGGTACAAACAAGCGCACCGGAAAAAAACACTATCTACTTTCACATAGTTCGGGAGAACACAACCAGCGAAAGTCACCCGAAACGAGTGGTTATGAATTTTTGAAAAAAATTCATCTTGGGAAAAACGGGGAAAATTGATTTTTCGGACCGCCCTAAAATGTAAATGGACACTCTAATAAAAAAATAAAAAAATGCGGGTCTAATATTTTGCGATAAAGAACAAAATTATCAATTCTCACAGAAATCTGAGAACCACTATATCGGTGTGGTATGGAATGACTGATAGTATACGAACAATATATATCTACTGGTGGGGAAGAATAATCTTCAGAAGTTTTTTTGCTAATTACTCTTGATCGAAGAAATTTCAAAAAAGTGTATCCTAAAACAAGCTAGGTTGGATTTGCTGAAAACGGAAAAAAAACGAGTGGGTAATGTCGGGGACATAACCGGAGAGACGTAGGACTACACCAAGGGATGTCAATTTAGATAACTTGTAGCATATCTAAGTAGTTATCAGGATCTTTTAGCAAAGTTATATTTCCAACGCTACCCGACACATAACTATTAAGAAAATAGGAAAATTTGAATATCGACGTTTCGTGCAATTATAAAACATTTGACATCAAGAATTTTTTTTTTTTTTTAAATTCTGATTTTACTCAAATTTGGGTATTTTTGGTATTTGGGTATTTTATCGTGTAAATTACAAATCGCACGAAGGTCCATATGAAAAATTGAGATGATCATTTTCATTAGCACTCTAAACCATAGGTTTTGCTCCGTATTCCGAAATAAAAAATAAGTCCCAGTGTTTCGAATTTTGACCAAAAAAAATTTCATAATGACAGTAGATCTCGACGTTTCATGCAATTTTAAGACATTTGGCATCAACGTAGGACTATGTCTTTCGGGAACATATTAGGATACAAACTGAAAATCGAAAATCGACCACATCGTGAAAATTGCCCGATTTCAAACATTTATCCCTCAGTCATTTCATGATGGGTTGATCGAATTTTTGCGTCAATCGATTTCGGCACTCTATAACAATTTTACATTTAATAAAATAATATATGTCATGAAACTAACTATCGAACAATTGAAAAATCTCAACCGCGGCTCATGTACTTATAATTGTTGGTCAGTTATTTCCTGATGGATTTACGAGATATTTTCATCAATCGATATGAGCACTCCATAACAATTCATCACAATGAATAAAATAATATATTATGGGAAACTAACTATCAAACAATCGAAAAATCTCTAAACGGATACAGCTCGTTCTGATTGGTTGAAATTGAAGATACGGAGAAACCGACATTGCAATTACGTCAAAGTAGAGCGAGCTTTTGTTCCCACCGAAATGTGTTCCCTAACAGAAACATCAACACCAAGGTGCCCGGGTGAAATCGGCATTGCAAACACATGAACTTTTGTTCCCACCGAAATATGTCCCCTAATTTCTCAACAAATTTTTCAAATAACTCTAACTTTGACCGCCTTGCGCCTCAATGGTCTAGGACAGGGATTCTCAAAGTGGTCGATATCGATCCCTTGGGGTCGATATTGGTTTCTCAGGGGTCGACATGAACGAACGATTGATTTTGGGGGTCGACGAGGTCCAACAATTGACCACCATCAATTAACACATGTTCTTGTTTGAATCTTTCAAGTGATCTAACTTGATTTCTAGTACAAAGTATTATTGTTGTACTTTTCAAAAACTCAACAAATAGATGAGAAGAAATAGTCACTAGCCGAGCACCGTTTGTCCGGAGGTCAAACAATTGACATTTTTTGACAGATAAAGTTTGGTTTGAAATTTCTATAAACATTATTTTTTGACCACTCTTCAATCAGCAACAGTGGAAAACAAAAAATTCGACTGCAATATTTAAGGTTACCTAGCCATGTACCGACAGGTTCAAAGAACAGACCAAAAAAAAAACTAATACATCCAATAACTGAATATTTGCTTGTCGTGTTTTGTGTCCAATATATTTGATAAGTACACGTTGATCAAATTGTGTCTTTCAAAAAGAGTCAAATATTTGGCTTCAGTCAAACAGTGTATGAGTACCCTCAGTAGCCAGAACTATCGGTTGGAAGTATGGCATACTGTTCGTGAATGATTGTTTTTTATGAACTTATAAAGGTTACCGAAACGGATTCTAGAATGACGAGATTGTTTCGTTGGAGGTGAGACAAAATTGCATACCAAATTCATTTGATGAGATATGGGGCTGATGGAGCAACGACCATGGCTTCACCAGGCAACACACTTGGCGCTTTCTTAAAAGAGGTTGCCCATCGCTTTTCATTGTGAAGTGTATTTGCTATGGTTCTGCTTTATGCTCTCCGTATGGGTGAGAGCATAAAGGGTGTGTCACATCAAATTGTATCACGGAAAAAACGCTGTAGAAATTTAATTTTTAGGAATTATATCTTCAGCTTTCGTTTATAATCAGATAAGAGTGTATAGATCACGTTGGCCATGCTTCACTGTCAATTTTTCGTAAATTTGAAAAAATGTCGTCGAACGAAAAAGAGCGTCGTGAATTAATCCTGTGCACTCATTTCGAGAATCCGGAGTTGTCACATCGGGACATCGGTAAGATGCTGGGAATCGTCCAATCCACGGTCAGCAGAGTACTAAAACGGTACTTCGAGAACCTAACCATCGACCGGAAAGTGAAGAACGGCAAAAATGGATGCTCCGTCAGTGAAAAAGATCACAAGCGCGTAGTTAAGCAGTTTAGACGTGATCCGAGAAGTTCGGTCCGGGATGTCGCCAATAAGCTGAATTTGTCAAGTTCATTCGTCCAGCGGACCAAGCAGCGGGAGGGCCTGCGTACATACAAGGTTCAGAAGGCTCCTAACCGCGACGAAAGGCAAAACATGGTGGGGAAGGCGCGAGCCCGGAAGCTGTACACCGAAATGCTGACGAAGCCGCATTGCCTGGTAATGGACGACGAAACCTACGTCAAAGCGGACTTTCGTCAGCTGCCGGGCCTGTTGTTCTTCTCCGCAGAGGACAAATTCAGCGTTCTGGAGGAGATTCGCAAGCAGAAACTATCCAAGTTTGCCAAAAAGTACATGGTGTGGCAAGCGATCTGCTCTTGCGGAAAGCGGAGCGCCCCCTTCGTGATGGCCGGCACGGTAAACGGGCAGGTTTACCTTAAGGAGTGCCTACAGAAGCGCTTACTACCACTATTGAAGCTGCACGAGGGCCCGACCATCTTCTGGCCGGATCTCGCTTCGTGCCCTATTCAAAGGACGTGTTGGAGTGGTACGAAGCCAACGGGGTCACCTTCGTGCCAAAGGAAATGAACCCGCCCAACGCGCCGGAGCTTCGCCCAATAGAGAAATATTGGGCGATTATGAAGCAGGCCCTCCGGAAGAACCCAAAAGTTGTCAAATCGGAGGCGGACTTCAAGAGAAAATGGATTTCTGTTCAAAAAAAACTACAACTTGACGTTGTACAGAACCTTATGGACGGGGTAAAGAGGAAGGTGCGAGCATACGGGCTTGGGCTCGAAGTATGAATAAAAAGAAAATGCCAAAAGTTGTTTAATAGTTTTTATTTTACTGTCTAAAATTTTCAAAAGGATCGGTCTACTGGGCGAATTTCTACAGCGTTTTTTCCGTGATGCAATTTGATGTGACACACCCTTTATTCCAGATGAAATTGAACAAACCAATAGCTGTCTTAGTTGCAGTCCCTTGCGGACTAGTTAGTGTGATGAGATTCAGGAAATTCTTGAATTAAAACCCTTGAAATTGCTGCATCCACTGGAAGCAGTGGTGCAAAGAGTGCTTAACAGATATGAACCACTCCGAATCTACTTCGGATTTTTGAAACATATTATTCATGTTGAGAACGCCAAAGTGGTAGAATAATTTTTATTTGACATTTTTGCAACATGAACAAGCTATATGTGTATCTGTTGATCGGTTGAACCCGTCCAATGTCATCAGAAGAAAACATCAAACCGTTCTACCGCATACTAAAAATTTTCCTAATCTGCTTCCCAGAGAAATGATTCAACCAATTTATGAGGAATTCAGAGAGCTGCGCAACGTTGATTTTTCAGACTATTCTCCGGATGAACGAACCAATTTAGTCATATTTTGAGGTAAAGTTCTAGCCACAACTACCCGTGGTGGTGAAATGGCATTCACACAATTAAGAAAATTTGTTCCAAAAATTTACTGAACACCGAAGAAAGTGGTTTGGTAAGAAAGCACATGTCTGCAACTATCAAGTTTAAGTATAATGCGTCGATATGTGATAAGAAGAAATAACAGTTAAACCATGTTTTACACATCAGACGTAAACATGTTGGTTGATTGATTGTGGTGGATTATAGAATCATTAAACTTTTGCAGTACTAGTCCTGAGAAGGGCCTTTGTGGAAAAACTCAATCCAAGCTCCTTCTTCACCTGACTTGAAAAAGACACTTCATCGTCATGGCTCGTCAGCAAACCGTATCTGCCGTTTATTGGCAGAATTAAAAAGAGCATAAATGCTTCTCCCCTATAGCGTTTCATTTATTTTTGTGTAGGAGAAAATAATTTTTGCACCATTCAAATTCCACCAATGGCTTTAGTCAAAATAATATTTTTATAGTTTTGTTGTTGAAGGGCTCATGCATAAGGGTATGGTATAAAGCGGTCTAGTAAAGTCGATTCCATACCAAAGTAGATAACCACTCCAAATCGTCCTAAGGGTCAACTCATTGAAGTCTTCTTGAGCTGAGAATCGCAGGTAAGTAATATCGAAATACGTCCAAAGTAGAGAATATAATCTTGAACCGTGCAAAATATAACAAATAACACAGTTATCGATAACATATTTACGATGTTTCAAAAATGAATAAGAGAAGATTTTGTGTGTCCATGTTTTCCAGCATGGCTTTAGGAGCATGAATCACTGAACACCTAATATTCCGTCCATGATAATTGCACCGAACACTCTTAATGCTTTCAGCAGCTCTCATAGGTATAATCTATTTCAACGATATCAGCCCATCTTGAGTTTTCGAGGGCGGACTCTCCCGTAAAATGTGCCTAAACTGCCGAAGCGTTAAGTTGAAATTCGTGTCTCCTCTCACGTCCCCTTGTGGCACTGCACTTCATAGCAATGTTTCAAATTACACTCTTCCGAAATTCACATTATTATAATCCATTCGGTCGGTTTATTCGTGAATGATCCTCAGCGTATGAATGCAGTCACCGCCCGTAGTCGTGTGAATGGCACGTAATCCACTGGCGTTGAGTGTGGACTGGTCTCGGCCGCTTAATGAATAAAAATAAATATACATCGCAATCGTACCGCTTAAATGAAACGGCGAAATCGTGGCCGTGCAGTTTAATGAATAAATCTACCACCGGTCCTCGTACAGGATTGCACTAATTGCGCAACGCCCCCACTCTCGATGCATTCGCAGGGTACAGAAGGGGGTGGCGGTACTTTGGCCATAAAAATGAATGCGGTTCTTTCGCTGGCAATCATCTCCTTGGTGAGGTTCGCTGTGTCGACGTGCATGGCCTAGTTTTCATCTCATTTGCAACCGCGGGAAAAATTTACATTCGATTCCGACGCACGACGAAAGTTGGCTTCCGACAACTACGATAAATCCTGTTCCGGACTTATAATGACGTTCCTGTGTGACGGTTCCGTAAATTAATAATTTTGGAAATTGATAAGACAACTTTTGTTACACTTTGAGTTGCGATAATTCGAACATCGCTTTTCATCGTTTCATCGAAATGGCACTTTCCAATAACACACATTTTCGGGTAGAGCTCAAATTTGCATGGTACTTAATGCAGCGACCAATAAAACAGGCGGGTTTTGTATACCCAAAATTATCAATAGGCTCGAGCCTAAATAAATACATCTCCCCGAACGATCTTTATGTCGGTTCGTGTAAATAGTTTCAATAAGAATTTATGATTTTAACGGGAAAGAGATAGGGGAAAATCCAACCAAGGATTTTCCAATATGAATGTAAGGAGGAAGAGAAGGAATGGAGATAGAGCGTTAGAGAGATAAACAGAGAGAAGGTAAGAATGAACAAGCTCCGCCTCTGGAGTTCAGTCGGTAGAAATTAAGATTAGGAATGCTTCGTTAAAAGAAAATGGATCAAATATAGGAGAGTCGGAACTCTCAGCTCGGAGAAAAAAGTTGTATTTATTTCCTAAAGAAAGTGCCTTGGACCGCTCGGGCGCTACAAGTGGTGACAGCGGTAAAGCTGCAAAAAAGGACATTTCTGACTGGTGAAGTGTGGAGTTTATTTTGTAAAGTGCTAAGTTTTTGAAACAATCACGGTGGACAGCCAATTATTTGAGCGAGTAGGAACAATTATTGTGTTCCGCATATGGTAGTGATATACAATTATTCGGAATAAAAAAAATAGTTTCCTTATCGGAAAAGTGCGTGTGTTTGCAAGTATTTTTTTTTAAAGTTGTCTATATTGGTTACACGAGTGGTCGAAGCAGAGAAGATGATATCCGGAGTATTTTTTATATGTTGAGTACTAACCGTTTTATATTTTTTTTGTTTTTTTTTTTATTTAAATCGTTTATTTTTACAGGCTACATAGGTTTAAAGGAGCCGAACTCCTTACTGTATTGTTACTAGTATATAAACATTTTTCCTTAATTCTAATGTTAATAATATAGGAAACCGATTACTCGCGGTCGACTCGAGTTTAGAAGGGTGACATATTTTCTTCAGGAAAAGGAGGGGATATGAGGATATATTGACAATGATCACACTCACACTCTCAATCACACTCATCACACTCGATTCTTAAACCTATCTTATATCTAATATGTATTTACATTTCATCTTATTCTTAAGAAGGGATCCGATCTCTCACAAAAGAAAAAGGAAAAGGAAAAACTAAGGGTGTAAGGACAATCACACACGAAGATCGATAGCTTTAAGGAATACATATATTTGGGACATGTAATCAAGGTCTAACCGAGCCAACACGTCTCTCACCGGCATCATGGGCTGCCTTCCTCGGGCCCGAAGGGATTTTTTTTGTTGTTTCGAAAGTATATGCGTATAATTTTAATGACGCAAGCAGTGTACGTAATTTTTATAACAAAAGTTTCTTGTGCGATTTCAATTCTGCATATTGGGATTGATTTACAATCTTATATTTTTGGACTTTTTTTTCCTTCCTATTCAAATAGCCGTAAATATCAAATTTAAAAGACATTAAAGAATATATTTACAAAGAATACTCGAATCTCCGTAAAAGTATCAATAGAGCGAGAACTCGAGAAGGGGTTGAATGTAAAACACGACTTTTGAAAGAAGCCTTAGGAGAATTCGAGGCAATAATTAAAAAATATGAAAACTTACTGCCCACGGAGGAGTGGAATAAATTAACAGACGATTATATATCAGTAAAAGACAAAGTAAATTTATCAATAAATATTCTGAACAAGACTGCCATTATTCAGGATTCAGCAAAAAATAGACGAAATTCAGAATATTGCTTAGAAGTTATCCTACCCGAAAATCCTTTTGATCCAGCACAAATTGATTACGAACCATCGTGTTCATCGAGTTCTTTAAAAAAAGCTTGTTCGGAAACTCTTAATCAAGTAAAAAAAATTGAAGAATATATACAGGGAAACCGTGAGGGCAATAACTTCACGGACGTTCACAAGACAGCAAATCGCGAAAACAAAAATTTCGAAAAAAAGGAATTCTCACACATCAGTTTCGAGACGAATCTTGTTCAATTAAAGTACAATATGGCAGAATTTCCAACAGAAAAGGCAATGCAATATATCCCTGAATACAGAGGAGTGGCGGCTGAACTAGATTCATTCTTGCATACTGTTGATTACTATGCAAATAAAATTCCTGCAGATGGAAATCACGAGGAATTAATTCAAATCGTTTTATTAAAATTGAAAGGGCCAGCCGCTACATATTTTAAACGCATCAAAGGAGAAACGTGGGAAGAAGTAAGAGCGAATCTAGAAAAAGAGTTCGGTACAAATGTTAAGTTAGAGGAGGTATTACAAAAGATTGAAACTTTGGAGCAAGGACCGAGTGAGACTTTCCAAAGTTACAAAGATAGAGCCTTGACATTAAAAGAGTTTATTGATGATTATGAAAATGTAGAAAACAGAGCAGGAAAGGAATCATATGCTCTACGGAGTCTGAAATTACATTTTTTGGCCGGGCTGAAAAGCAGAAATTTAAAAAATTTAGCAAAAACACAAAAAAATATATCGTTTGAGGAATTATTAGACTATTTGCAAGACGAATGCATTGATGTCGAACAAATGGAAGATATCGAAAAGCGATTACAGAATACACGATTGAAATGAAAATTATTTCAGAGGTAATGGATATGCTGGAAATATTAACTTTGGAAGAAATAATGGGAATAGCAGAAATGAGATAAATTCAAGAAATAACGAAAGCGGCGGTAATCGAGATATCATGAATTTTAGAACGGAAAACAACTACAGAAATAATGACCAACAACAAGCAAATCAACGATTCGAACAAAATCATAGCAGAAATTGGAATACTAGAGCTAATTTTGACCCAAGAGAAAAAAACTAATCGAAGGGGGTTCTGGAAGGAAAAAGATTGCAGGGCCTCACTGTTTATACGGGCAAATAGAAATCGATACTAATGTAATTGCAATGCGAGAAAAATACCCTATGTTCGGGGAAAAAGATAATAGTTTTTACTGGTCCATATCAACAAATGAAAAACAAGATTTTTTCAATAAATATTATTTTGATACATGCAACACTTTAAATTTCATGCACAAAAGTATAGCTTCGAAAGTAGGAGCTAGAAAAATAAATCCATTTAAGAATAATTTACATCGCGATGGAAAAACAGAGGAATCGATTGGAACTATTTGGGTACATTTAAAAATCGGCAGAATTATTTTACCAATAGAATTCAATGTAGTCCACCATTTAACAGTACCAGCTACAATAGGTACGGAATTTGCTAGAAACTTTATAGAAGAGATAGGTGGAAGATTTACTTACACCATTTTTAAAAGTGACTCTTCTTCAGTATGTGAGGAATATTTTGAGTATATAAATGGAGAAATTAATGGCAGGGACATAGAAGATTATATTAGGGAGACACAATATGTCTCCACAAAGAATACAACAGGGATCTTGTCAGAAAAAGAAGAAGAAATAACAAGGCAAAATAATAATAAGAATGACAATGAGTTAGAAATCAACTCACGAGAGAAAAAGTATGGGAAAAATAATCACGAAGTACAAAACAAAATAACTATAAATACAAGCCATTCGAATGAGAAATTATTATTTATTGAAGCAATTGCAAAGAACGATCCACCTTATAATTTGAAATGTTTATTAGATACAGGTTCAGCAGTGAATCTCTTGAGACTTGATGTAGCAAACAAAATTATCACAGAAAAAATAGACACTACTAACAAAATAATAATAAAAGGTATAGGAAATGGGAAGGCAAAAACATTAGGGTCGGTCAACATAAACCTATTAATAGGTAATAAAGTTTTCCCAATAAAGTTACATCTGGTTGAAAACCTAATAGTGCCCTGTTTATTAGGGAATGAATTTTTGCAGAAACATGTAGTACAAATAGGTAAAAACTTTGATTACGCCATTTTAGGTACAGATGAAGAAATTGATAATCAATTTGCAAATCCAAATTTAATACAAGTTCATGCATATACAGGAATAATAGATGGGAACAAAAACAATGATACATCGCATAACGAATTATGTGAATCGTATGAGAATGAATTAGCAAAGCAAGATAATAAAATGATAGATTTGGACAGTAATATGGATTATGACATTATGGAAGCACAGGACATAGAAATGCTTCAAGGACTTCAACGATATAAGAAGATCCTAGAGGAAATCAGACTTAACCATCTTTGTCCAGAAGAAACGAATCTGGTAAAGTTGATCATAAATGACTATAGTGATGTATTTTTTCTAAAAGGAGATAAATTAACATATACCAACACTATTATGCACGAGATTGAAACAACAACCAATGTGCCTATTTATAAAAGGCAGTACAGATTCCCTGAATCAACAAAGAAACATATAAACAGAGAAATTGAAGAAATGTACAAACAAGGAATAATACGTCCTAGTAAAAGTCCATGGAATGCACCAGTTTTATGCATCCCTAAGAAAGGTACTGATGCAGAAGGAAACAAAAAATATCGCATAGTAGTAGATTTTAGAGCATTAAATTTGATTACAAAGCCCTTTGTATATCCTATCCCACTCATCGATGAGATACTCGACAATATTGGGGATAGTGTATATTTCTCAACATTAGATTTGAAATCAGAATTTTTTCAAGTACCAATTAGCCCAAAAGATGCTGCAAAAACGGCATTTTCTACCCCCAAGGGTCATTTTGAATTCACGAGAATGCAAATGAGATTGAGGAACAGCCCATCAACATTTCAAAAACTGATGAATACAGTAATCTACGAGCTGGAAAATGTCAAAGCCATTGTTTATTTAGATGATATTATAATATTTGGGAAAACTATTCAGGAACACAATACAAATCTTTACAGAGTATTAAAGGCGTTACGTCGACATAATTTAAAAATTGAGCCAAGCAAGTGCCAAATTTTAAATACGAAAATTCAATATTTAGGTCACATCATTGATCAACACGGAATTCGACCGACAGACGAAAACATCAAAACTATCAAGCATATGAAAGCACCAACTACAGTCAAAGGTGTCCGTTCTTTTCTTGGAACAGTAAATTTTTATGGAAAATTTATACCAAAAATTACAGAAATTAGAAAACCATTGAATAACTTGGTAAGTAAAAATGTGAAATTTAATTGGTCTCAAGAATGCCAAAAAGCATTTGATGAATTGAAAAATTTGTTGACCTCAGATTCATTATTAATACGACCAAACTATAATGACACATTTGTCCTAAACGCATTCCTGCGCATAGATATAGCGGACAATGATAAATATGAATTGAAAAATAGTACGGAAAATATATTCGAGGAGTTCAAAAATGTAAGAAATCAAGGATTAATAGACATTTCGAAACTAAAAATTACCAAAAAAGCACTGAATAATCAAGCAGACATGAACATTTTGATTTGTAACAGCAAATCAGCTTTTGAGGACATTTCATCAATTTGCTCTATTCCGCATGGAATAAGAGACTTAACAAAGGATAATATGTTGACATTTCACAAGGAAGGAATTATAGGAATAATTATTGAAGGAAAAAATGCGCATTAATAAACAACAAAACCTTCTTTGATAAATTTTATCGATGCTTGAATGAAAATACGGAAGTCTTGAACCAACAGAAAAAAATTCACGTAATATCATTCAGAAAGGTACAACAACCAGAAATATTGGAAATGATCCAATTTGGAGCAATGAAATTTAATAAGGAATTTACGTTATATAACGCTACGTCAGAACGAACTCTTCCAGAAAAAGAAAATATAGACACAATTTTACACGAGTTTCATGACGCGCCATTAGGTGGACACGTAGGTGCGAAATGAATGAGTAAAAGAATTGGCACGATCTTTGCATGGCCAAATATGAGACGAGACATAGAAAACTATGTAAAACAGTGTGATTCCTGCCAAAAGAATAAGAAGTTCTAACAAAATTCCCATGAGAATCACCACTACATCGTCGGAACCTCTGGAAAAAATATATATGGATATAGTTGTATTACCAGAATCTGATTTTGGAAATAAATATGGACTAGTAATGCAAGACGATTTGACAAGATTCTTAATTGTGGCCCCAATGGATAATCAAAAATCAAATACTGTTGCAAAAACTTTTGTGGAGCATTACATTTGTTATTTTGGAACTCCGTTAGAATTGGTAATGGATCAAGGTTCCAATTTCATGAGTCAGGTGTTTAAGGAGGTGTGTAAAATTTTAAAGATAAAAAAGATCCACACAAGTGCATATCACCCTCAAGCCAATTTAGTTGAAAGGTCCAATCGAGAACTGAAGACGTATTTGAGGCAATACGTGGCGGGCAATCCAGCAATTTGGGACCAACTTTTACCATATTTTACTTTCGGATACAATACAACCGTGAATTCATCCACAAAGTACACGCCATTCGAACTCATGTACGGACGAATGGCTAGATTACCAACGTCAATTTATAACAATAACGACAGGAATCTGAACTATGATGATTTCATCACAGAAATGAAATCAATTTTTGGTCAATTACATAAAAATGTGAGAGAGAACCTACTAAAGTCAAAAGAACAACGGAAGAAAACGTATGACCATAAAGCAAACGATTGGCAACCCATGTGGGGAGACTTGGTTTTAGTACAAGCAAACCCTACAGGAACAGGACAAAAGCTGCAAAGCATATGGCGGGGCCCATATACTATAGTAGATATCCCAAGTGAACAAACTGCTATGATTCGCAACGGAAATAAAATAGAAAAAATACATGTAAATCGCCTAAAGAAATATAACAATTGAATGGTAAATCAAATTGTTCTATCAAACTTTGTTTCCATAAGTTCTTCTTATCGTTAGGAAAATATTTCAGATCTTACTTCATTTACGACAAAACTAAACAAAAATGTTTGTTTGGCTCCGATAAGTGGTCGGCGCTGCCTATCGTAAATCAACATTGTTTTTATGTGGGACTCCTAAATAACATATTTTTATTGCCATCTTGTCTAGAGCTTAAAGGGTTCAAGTTTCTCAGCAAGAGACGTTGCCATATATGTTTTTCTCCATTCCTTTGTACAGTGTCTAATCTAGACCACCACACAGTGGTTTAAAACAAACAAGTGCATTGGTAAACTGTTCTAATATCAGCGCGAGAATTTTATCCTTTTTTTTATGGTTTTCCATCCTTCGCATTGGCATCTGTATTTGCCGTTGACGACAGTAAAATGTAATCGTATGAGCCATAATTTGGAAAGAATCATAGAGAAACTTAATTCGAAGCAAAAATTTATAAAGGGATTTTTTCCTCGCAGAACAAACAGAGGAATTTGGAAATATTTGGGTGTCATGGATTCAGAGGATAGATCTAGAGTAGATGAGGATTTCGATCGGTTAAGAAAAAATGAGGAGCATTTAAAAGACAATTTGAACAAACAGACGATGGTAGTAGATTCCATGTACGAGTTACTGAACAATGCTTCCACACAGGTGGATGGAAAACTCAAATGGATACAAAAAATATTAAAACTACCCAGCTAGATATAGAAAAGGGTCTGAATTTTACCAAAGGAATTAAACAAATGTTAACTATTGAAACGGAATTAATAGAACTGGGCATGTGGATGGAGGAGCTACTGAGCACGATTAAAGAAAGGCAAGAAATTATACTAGACATTCTGATGAAGAACGATCTGAGTGTGAATAAATTAGCAGAGATCATTGAACCCTCGCAATTTTTCATTAAACTCGAAGAACATGAAAGCCTGTTCCATAGAAATATAGGATTTCCAAGGAAACAAAATGGAGCTATATTTGAGGAAATATTAAATAAAATGAACTACGACTTCGTTTTAACCAATAAATTTGAAATAATCGTTAGGTTGCAAGTTCCTTTAGTATCAAAATATGCTTTTGAAGCATTTTATGGGATGGTATTACCAGGAGTAAAGGATCAAATCATTACACTGATTCATTTCGAAAATAATGTAATGATCACGAACGAAAAATCAAAAATGGGTTTTGTGATAAAAGAAAACGATTTTACAGCCTGTAGAAATCTAGGAAATGTTAAATTATGCGACATTAACGAAGCGCAGGAAAATTTGATAGCTAGTGAGCACTGTCTTACGCAATTATTCTTCAGAAACAACTCAAAAAGATGCGAAACCAGAGTGCTGAAAGTTTCGCACGAAATTTGGCTAAATACTATGACACATAATGAGTGGATGTATATAGCACCACAACCAATTAAATTAAATATAACCCATGGTTCTAACACCACGGTAGTAATGATTTCTGGATCGGGAACAATCAAATTGAACTCGCATATGAAATTAGCGACTAAAAATGTCGAGATATATTATTTTTACGAAGAATCCGAAAATCAAATAATAATACCACATGAAATGGAATTAGATTTCATCAATTTCACTATAAATAAACATGAATTCAATAATGTCCCGATACTCAATAACAGTGACGGAATCTTTCAATTTATTAGTAAGAAGAAACTGTTCAACATGGGTATAGATGTCAACGAAGTAAAAAGCCAAAAAACTATATTAGAAAATATTATTTATGCTCCTTTGGAAAAACCATGGTTCACATTTTCTACCATAGCAATTATAGGAGGTGTTTTAGCATTTTTTTTCTGTTGCTTTAGAGGAGAAATTTCATGTTGTGCAAGAAAGTTAGCTCTTAATAATACAACAAGAACAAGAACAAGAACACGCTATGTCAAACAGTCTAATAAACAAAGAAAGAAACTGAATACAAAGAATGAAATAAAAAAATCTAAGGGCAATACTGAGGAACATAATGCAAGTTTAAACAGGAGAAACAAATCCGATAGAGAAATTGTGACGAACCATGAAATTAATGATAATGAAAAAATTGAAATAGAGAGTAATCCCGAAATTGTTAACAAATTTAATAAGAAAAAGGAAATGAAAGTGAGATATTCGAAAATATATAATGGAAGATCGAAGGTATATTAAAGCTCATAGCACTATTTTTCCCTACTTAAGGATGTATGCAAATTTGAAAATATGATAAAAAGAATAATAAAACAAATGAAAAAAATGTAAAATCGGGTTACTTACAGCTAATTTCTAACAATCAATGCGTCCATCAAGACAGCATCCTAAGTAATTTATTACTTTTTATGCAGAACGTCTTTGAATGTACCGAGGAGCTGGAAAACCAGAATAGCTATATTCTGTAAGGGTAGCCACGATTCACAACATATTATATATATATATATATATATATATATATATATATATATATATATATATATATATATATATATATATATATATTGGAAATAAAAAGACGCCGAAGAATTAGGAAAGAAAAGGTAATTTGATGGGGATTGAAAAAAAATAGTAAGAGGATAAAGAATAAAGTTATACAGGAGTCTGAAAAAAAGATCAGAAAGGAATTCAAACGAAGAAGAGCATTATCGTATTATTGTTGTGGTACGTATAGCTAATTTATAACAATTAATGAGTCCGTCAATGCGACGTTTCATAATTTTATTATTAGGAAACGCATATCGTTTTTGAACGTACCGAAGGGCTAGTAAACCAGAATAGCTTGTCTATGTCTGTCAGGGTTACAACGATTCAATGATACCGTAAAAAAATATAAATATATATATATGCGTGAAAGATAAATGAATAAAATAAGGATAATGAAATCAAAGAAGAGATAGATAAATGGGAAGATAATAATGAAGTACACGGGAAACGAAATGGGGAAAATAAAATATGAACGAAAATGAAGAAAATAAAGAAGAAAGAATAAAAGAAGATAGAGAGAGAAACAAAGGTAAAACATAAAGAAAAAAAAGGTACAATTAGAGAAAAGAAAAATATAAATCAAATAAGTTATGATGCATGAGAGGAATATAAAGAAAATAAGTGAGGGTATAAAGAAAAAAAAATAATGGTGATACTGAAATCCACATTAAAAAGGATAAACGAATAAATTAACCAAAGCAATTAAATAGAAATAGAAAAATTAGAGCAGCTGAAAGGGTTACAGAAGAAAAATAATATACAGAAAAATGAAGAATGTTGATTATATAAAGAGAAAATTTTATTCAGAAATCAAATGAAATATATATTAATAAGAAAATAAGGGTTTTGAAGAAGATCAGTTACAAGGAAACATAAATGAAGATGAAGAAAATAAAGTTTCGAATGAATTAAAGAAGATATGAAGTATTAAAATGGATAAAACGATTAATATATGAAAAGGATGAATAAATAAACATTAGGGTAGATGAATCAATGGCCCATAAATAAGATGAATTCAAAAAAGAGGAAAGTAATGGATAGAAAAAAAATAAAGTAGGATTAATCGAGAAAACAAATTAGTAAAACGAACTTAGAAAAAAAAATTCAAGGCAGCAAGATACAAATGAAAATATTTTGAGGAACATTTGAAAAATTATAATAATAATAATACACACAAGAATATTTTAATTGTTTCAATGAGATGATGAATGAGATGTTTGAATAATTCAAGACAAGGGAGACGTCCCAGTATGAGTGAACGATGCATGAGTGAATTACATTGATACTATATAGGAAGTGAAATATATTAATAATATCCAGGAAAAGGTTATTATCGATTGTGTGTGTGTGTGTGTGTGTGTATGTGAAGCGTGTAATTTTTTTTTCACTCGTTTTCTCAATCACTTTTTATAAAAGGGTGTACATTGTATAAGGAGCATAAATAAGAAAATACAGAATGAATGGACAAGGGAGGCGCGCCCCGGAATGTGAATGAAAAAAAATACGAAACAAGATTAAAATAAGATATTAGGAAATACATACAATATTTTCCTCCTCTTTTGGTGTAAAATTATTTTTATATACCCATAATAAATAAAGTTCTAAGTATTTTCACAGATCCCACCTAGGACCTACAAAAAGAGGGGGGAGCGACCGCATCCACGGTTTATTTTCAAAACCGGAAGAGAGTGACGCCCCATATCAGCATAGAGGAGAAAGAAGCGATCCCCTATCAACAGAGGAATGGTAAGGTTAAAAAAAATTATTAAAAAAATATATTTATATGTATTTTTCAGTTTAATAACTGGATAAAAATAAAAAATATATATATATATAAAGAGAGAAATTATGAAAAAAAACAATGAATTAATGAAAGAGAAGAAAGTAATTGATAAATTGTTAACATTATAAGAGAGATATATATGCTGAACACTTTTTGTAAACTTAATTAAATTTTATTGATAATTTGCTTAAAAGTTAGAAATATGAAATAAATAAATAAATTTGAAATATAAAAAAAAACAACAAAACAATTCATACATTGTTGAAACAAAGAAAAAAAAATAAAAAAATAAAAATAAAAATTTATAACGTAAGATGGTCAAAGTTGAACGATGGAAATGGATTTTCGACGAGGTGCGAGGCAAGAACAAAACTCAGCAGACCGCTGAAGGGAAGAGAAACGATTCGACATCTCAGCCGGATCGCCACCAGAAGAGGACGACGAGTCATGCGGAAGGTCGATGGTCAATGGTGTTGGGTGCTGTGGGACGACGGAGCGAAAACAACAAGCAGCAATTCGAGAGTCTTGGAAACGTTAATGTTATCGACAATATTATTCTAATGAAAACTGAAGTCAAAGCAGCACAAAACGTGATGGAATTGGATTCCATAATTGGGGTAGTGCCTTTGCACTCTACGATGACGTAGAATATTACAACAATCTGCAATCTGGTTATTTATCGCCGGAAACTTATGATAAAGAGAATAACTCGGATCCAGATAATGATGAACAGGAGACACATGATACTAAAATAAGGATCAAAGATGAACTGAAGAAGATGACATTTAATGATTGGAGAGCCTACATTGCTATAATTGCAAACACTACAACCGGAGCAGCAAATTAAGCTCTAAAACTAACAAACAAAAACAAGTTCTTGAAGTTGAATTTCATTCCAACGATGACGTGGTGGAATTATGGACCGTTCTAAAGGTTGTTCAGGAATAGGACCCAGGAACACGCTACGGTGGAGAAAGACGGACGGATGAGACAATGCAACGCGGAAGGAGACAAGCAGTAATCCACACCTAGTACCAGAGACCAACCAATTGACAAGTCACAAGCGGAAGATAAGCAGCCAGTCAACGGATAAACAGAGCGGAAGATGAACAGCCAGTCAACGTATAAACAGTGATAATAATAAGCGTTTATGTGAATATTTAAAAAAAAAATTATAAAAAAAAATATTATATATACAGTTAGGAGAAATCCAAAATGCGCATGAAAAAAAAATGCAATTGAAAAAGTAGATCAATTTTCAAAATAATAACAATAATAATAATAATAATATGTGAATCTGATATATACACGAAAAACGGTAGATTAGGATAAAGATAAAAAAGCAAACAAGATATGGTTTTACACATTTATACATATATAAAAAAGGAGAAATTTATATTTAAAAAAAAAATGAGAACAACAACATATTAGCACGTAAATAAGCCTTACGAACCAATTTTAGGGAAAACTCTTCTAGTTTCCCCTAAAACTCGTTGAGTAGGGGGAGATGCAGCGACCAATAAAACAGGCGGGTTTTGTATACCCAAAATTATCAATAGGCTCGAGCCTAAATAAATACATCTCCCCGAACGATCTTTATGGCGGGTCGTGTAAATAGTTTCAATAAGAATTTATGATTTTAACGGGAAAGAGATAGGGGAAAATCCAACCAAGGATTTTCCAATATGAATGTAAGGAGGAAGAGAAGGAATGGAGATAGAGCGTTAGAGAGATAAACAGAGAGAAGGTAAGAATGAACAAGCTCCGCCTCTGGAGTTCAGTCGGTAGAAATTAAGATTAGGAATGCTTCGTTAAAAGAAAATGGATCAAATATAGGAGAGTCGGAACTCACAGCTTGGAGAAAAAAGTTGTATTTATTTCCTAAAGAAAGTGCCTTGGACCGCTCGGGCGCTACATTAATGCGATTTACACATTGAAACATAATTCCGGGGCCGGAGAAGCCCCCGTTAATGACTTAACCGAGTAATAAAATGTATAAACGATAGCGTCAACTGTTGATTGAAATTTGCAAGCGAGAGCAATTTAATTTATTCCAACAATTTCGTGATAGCGTTCAACATTGTGAACCATGAACCCGGTACAGATACCGTTTGTTCATTATTCCTCGCCAAAAACTATTCCGCGCATAAAACGAAAAATATCCGTCAAAAGTGCGCCGAGGTGTTGATGACTTTCGGTTGAGTGTCAATTCACTCCCCCAAAATCCGCAGTCTGCGTGCGTTGGCCTCTGACTCCATAAAATGTAAGCCACGCAAAAATTTACTGCTAATTTATTGCCCTATGCTAATGAGACGACTCCACTTACTCTAAATGGGTGGCCTCGCTTGCATCACATTCCCCGAAAGTAAGGGATCTTCTTCGGCGCGAAAACTTTTTACTTTACACACCCGCCCGAAAGTTTCGTCCGGCGTTCCGTCGGGAGGTCGATTGCGTAGTTGGCCTCTCCGCCCGTTGAGATGCTGCTGGTGCGAACGGTCGTAAATTAAAAATTTGATATCGCTCACTTTGTATCGTTTTGATTGCGCACCCGAATTTTATCGCTTTATTATGAACAACAATTTCGTCCGGGGCGGGCTTAAAATTTTTTGTTTTTGTTGTTGTGTGCTGTTTTTAAGTACTTCAAGTGGCAAACGTTGTTTCGTGGTTCGGGAGAAAATTAATTCATCATGTATACGTTAGTGTGCGTTAGTTACCATAATGTTTTCATTTTTAGCAATTACAGTTTCCTGTATTGATACAATTTGAATATTTTGTTCGATTTGACTGATTGTTGTTCATGTGACAACGAACAAAAACAACCAAAAACAATGAGATCATAATTTTTTTTTCAAAATTTTTATTTATCTCCTAATTTTTTTCGAAATATTTTCCTGGTGTACTGTAAGTTTACCCCAAAGTCATTGGAATAACGAAAAAAGTTTCGAGAGGGACGTCTGTTCGAGAGCAACAGACGTCCCTCTCGAAACTTTTTTCTTTTCTTTTATTCAACGTTTCTTTTTTAGTCCCAATGTCTCTATGTCTCAAACTTCTACTCTTTCTTTGCGATCAGTTGATTCGCTTCCAACTTTGACTTTAACTTTCAACTCTCTACTCTAGATTTCCTACTATCTACTCTATACTTTGTTCTCTCTCTTCTCTCTACTCTCTTCCTTTCATGTTAAACTATCTACTCTCTACTCTCTGCTTTCTACTCTATACTTCCCACTTTCCACTTTCAACTCTCTACTCTCTACTCTCTACTCTCTATTCTCTCTGCTCTCTACTCTCTCTACTCTCTACTCTCTACTCTATACTCTCTACTCTCTACTCTCTACTCTCTACTTTCACTACTCTACTCTCTCTATTCACTACTCTCTACTCTCTCTACTCTCTCTACACTCTACTCTTTACTCTCTACTCTCTCCTCTCTACTCTCTCTACTCTCTCTACTTTCTACTCCCTCTACTCTCTCTACTCTCTCTATTCTTTACTCTCTCTACTCTCTACTCTCTCTACTCTCTACTCTCTCTACTCTCTCTACTCTCTACTCTCTACTCTCTCTATTATCAACTCTCTCTACTCTCTCTACTCTCTCTACTCCCTACTCTCTACTCTCTATTCTCTACTCTCTCTACTCTATCTACTCTCTCTACTTTCTACTCCTCTACTCTCTCTACTCTCTCTACTTTCTACCCTGTACTCTCTCTACTCTCTACTTTCTCTACTTTCTACTCTCTCTACTTTCTACTCTCTCTACTTTCTACTCTCTCTACTCTCTACTGTCTCTACTCTCTACTCTCTCTACCTTATGAATTTTTCAGCCGAACTGTTACTAGTGAAGCCCTTTCATTTAATATCCATATTGATGGGGTTTTAGAAAAAATATATATGACGCTATTTTGTGAGGGTGGCCATTTTGGATTTGCCTTTTTCATAAATAACTGTGTTCTCCTAGACTCCCTTTCATTTGACACCCATATTGATGCGATTCTGAGAAAATATGTAATACGCCATTTTATAGCGGCCGTCATTTTGAATTTACTTTTTCATAATAGCTTTGTTCTACTACTCAAGCCCTTTCCTTTGATACCCATATTGATGGGCTTTTAAAAATACATATGGTGACATTTTGAGGTGGCGACCATTTTGAATTCGCTTTTTTATAAATGACTAGCAGACCCGGCAAACTTCGTCCCGTCCAAAATTTGTTGTTTTCTTATCAATACCTTCAAACATTCACGTTTCCTTACTATGAGCAAGTTCATGGGTCTAATCGCAGAACTGTTCATTGATTGATCTTTTCATCGATCCCGTTTACTTTTCTTTTTACTATAAAATTCCTAGTATTTCTAACAAAACTCATCATTATAATAACAGATTATTTTCAGACACATTTCACATTCAAGATTTTTCAGCCACTTGCAAAAAACATGTTTCTCCGTTACATGGAATAAATGTTTTATACAGAAAATATGAAATGAAAATAAAGACAGCCATAAATCGGATAATTCCTTCCTCGAGTTCTGCTAGATATAGGAGTGCGTTTCATCACATTAAAATCTATTTCCAGTTTCGAACAAAGATCAATTTCGCTAGCGCAAACATCAAATAGACTAAAAGCACTTGTCACTATTTAATTGTAGAATATATGGGAATTTAATTTTCCGAATTTACCCTCTTTCCTTCAGAATTTTCCGAAAATTTTCAGTTGTCATGTTTGAATGAAATATTTTAGGTTGAAATATGTGTAACATTTTGATGGGACCCCCTCTTCATTCCAGAGGAGGGAGAGGTGTCATACCCAACAACCCTCTCATCCCAAATTGTGCTTGATTAGTTCTCGAATTATGCAGAAGTTTGTGTTTCGTTTTTATGACAGCCTCCCTTAGAGAGGGGGGAGGAGTGTATTCACCATAGAAACGATTCGTGCCCCGTGAAACCTTCACATGCCAAATTTGGCTCCATTTGCTTGATTAGTTTTCGAGTTATCCAGAAATTTGTGTTTCATTTGTATGACAGGCCACCGTTATACGTGTACAGAGACGGGTAACTGTCAAATGAAACGTTTTGCATAGATTCTGTCACGTCATGTATAGTAAATTGGAGCGTATTATGATTGAACCGATTCCTGAAAATAACATAGGCCCGGGCAATGGTTGTTATAAATTTCGAAAACAGAACAATGGAAAATTAATACCCTGGTACAATGCTCGTGTCTATCGGTTCACTCTAGTTCCAGTTATCGTAAAACTTCGCATCGTTTCTCCTTAACTACCAGATTTCAAGCCCATTCTACCTCAGCGTTTTTCCCACAGACTTTTTCCCCCCAATAAAACAACGATAACAATCTCAATGCCCGCCAACGAGGCCACTTGATTCAATTATTACCCCGAAGAAAACAGCGAACGTTTCGTCTGAGAGCAAATTTTCTCCGACAACAGTCGGGAAAGCAAAACGAAGAAGAAAAAAATATCCTTTTCATCATCATCATTTCCAAACAAGCTTTACTACCGCACCACCCGAAACGGGTAATAAATAAATCAAAATTCACCTCAGAAGGAATATTTCTCGGTGTTCCCTATTCCCCCGCTGGAAATTCCGTACACACTGGCGAAACAGTAGAACCATCTTGTTTTACTGACCGTTTCTTGTTTTATTTTGAGAATCTTTCGAGTTTTTTTTTGTTGCGGTGAACTTTTCTCCGTCCTTCACATACTCACTTTCACGATCTTCGTTAGCCGAAGGGGTAGGATTAGCAGAGCTATTCTGGAAGGAGAGTTCATATTATAATCCAACATCGAAAATGAGCAACTCGAGCTCCACGAGCAAGCTGTCATCGCTCGGGCACAATCAGTTCAAACAAACTTAAGTCCCCCTCTGCACCTCCTCATTCCTCTCCATCTCATCGCTTATATTTTAAGACGTCATGACCGAACAGAATGAAACTTTGTAGACTACGGTTTAGTGTCCCGGACGATTCCCATTGTTTCTGGGTCTGGCCGTGAAGGGTTATGTGTGCCGTTGGTACGTTGTTCGGTACGCTACCACACGTTGGAAGTTGGATGACTGCTGCTGTTGTTGCTGCTGAAAGGTTACACACTGATTTATCTTGGAGCTCTGTTTGCAACATATATTCCGCCACAGCGAGCACTGAAATACCGAAAGAAAGACTTAGTGTATGTATGTGTGTGCGTGTGTGTGTGTGTGTGTATGTATGACGAGAAAATATAATGTGGAATAATGTGATTGCAGGGGTGCAGCAGCGGTTCTGCGGCAAATTAGGGGGTTGATTCCACCAGCTTGCCTGACCGGGTCCGATTCATCAGCAGCGCTTAGCTTGCTTCCGAGCGAATTTGGCTCATGGTTTGCCATTTTCCAGGGATTACCGGCGTCAGTTGTCAGTAGCAGTTTTCTGGGGGATTTCGAAAGCGTGAAGAAAGTGGCGTTGAAAACATTTTGTAATCCATTCTTGTGAATGGTCATACAATTGAAGCAAAGAGGTTTTCTCCACTCCACATGGAGAGAACAAATCGCTTCCATTGTTGAAGGTCTCCTCGTTATCCCAATCATGTATCACTGGATCTTTTTTTGTTCTTTCCGAAAACCCCTCCGAAACAATGGAAAACTTAATTGCTGAGAACAAATCAAATTAAGTTCGGCTATTAGTTTGGCGAGAGCAAAAACCAATTGCACTCATCTAAAACCACAAACGCTCACTTTTCGCGATGTTTCGTTTGCCAAAGCGAAAACGGATTCGATAATTGGAAGCATCCTCGAGATGGAAAGCGAACACGAGATAGATCGTAGTGGCTAACATACAGGAAACAAAACACCACGACAACTACGTCGACTCTTGGAATGCTTTGAGTTTATTGATTGTGGGATTGTGGCATTTTTTTACTCCTCTTGATTGACCCATACTAATGAAATGGCACCTTAAATGAATAGCGCTTGAATTATTATAACTGAGATTTGATGAATCAACATGCACTGCTTTTATTTCGCTTTCCATTCAGCCCGCACCAGAAGCACTTGCACATTATCAGTGTCGGTCCCAGTTCCCAAAGATAGTTATTCTGTAAAAAGCAAACGGTGAGAAATTCTACAAGAAAACAGTCACACTTTGTGAAACTTTCGAAAACATAGCCGTATACTTATTATTTTCTTATTTTTTTCCTCTATTATAGTGACTTTCAACACTTTTGGCTGGTTCGTCACTTTTACTTCCATTTTTGGAAGAATGTCGTGAGAATGAAAATCGTGTCCTTTGCGTGAGAGGTATGGATGTTACCATTACGCCACATCGCCATCACATTTTCTTATTTTGTAACTGTCAGTCCCAGTGATCAACGCTCTCCTAACAAAAAGGTCAGTTTCGGACTATATACAAATAGGCTGTTTGATATTTACCAACAGACACAAAATTGATGAGAGGTTTCAATAAGTGCCAAATCAGAAAATGACTAAAAATTGAGTATTATCCGCCACGAAATCAGTTTTATTTACAAACTAGCTGACCCGGCAAACTTCGTCCTGCCAACAATTGCTTTTCTGATTCAAATAATTTCGAACACTCACGTTCCCCGAAAATTATTTTTCTGTGCGCGATCTATATTCGCGGTTTTTATTTGACATATACACCTGACGCAAACTGAGACACATCAATCCTGATACTGACTGTTCAAAGTCGTTGCTCCATTCTTGAGTTGAATCGTGAGGAACGGACACCAAATCATTTTTATTTTTATTTTTATTTTTTATCCCATTTATTTATTTAAGGCTCATTAGCATTTTTAGCTGTAACAGAGATTATCATATCTATAATTAGCACATCACACAGTTGCCATTCGCCAGTATTCCTTCTATACCATTATGGTACATTCACACAGTAGCCATTTAGGCGTAAGAGTATTCTTTCTGTTCTTCCATTATCCAGTGGGACCACCGGACAGCGGAGATAGTTGATTGATCATTGTTGAGTTATTTTATAAAACAGTAACCCGATGTGTCTGGCAGAGCAGAGCAGTTGTATGGATGAATCGATCTTATTTCGACCGTGGATCGATCTCCATCGCTGATGATTGTTGCGTGGACGTAGCTATTCTGTAACAACACAAAGATGGTCAATGAGGGCCCTGAGTTTTGAACTCACGATCGATCGCTTACTAAGCGAACGCGCAACCAATGTGGCTACGGAGACCCCCCCATTTTTATTTATGTAGATATACAAAATTTACTAAAAAAATTACTTTCCAATTTTCCAACTTTCCAAATGGTTTTTCATAATACTTTTAGCATATAAACCTGACGCAGACTGAGACACATCAATCCTGATACTGACTGTTCATATCCGTTGCTCCGTTCTTGAGTTAAATCGTGAGGAACGGGCACCAAATTATTTTTATTTATATAGATATACGATATTTTCAAAAAAATGACTTTCCAATTTTCCAACTGCACACAGTGTTCACAAATACAAGGTAACATATTCCAAAGTGACGGTTGCATGATGATGTCATATGTATTGGTTCTGTTAACAAACGAAATTCAGCGATGACATGGAAAAATAGATTTCAACTGCACTGAATCCGTGGTCCGCCTCACAAAAAGCGCGATAGATATCGTGACGGGTCTGACTTTCTACGAAGTATCTTCACAACTGCTGGATCTGGGAAACGCAAAGCGCTTTGATTTCAATGACACCTCTTCCTCCTTCAACACGTGGTAAGATGAATCTCTCTATGGACGACTCTCATTGCTCTCTCTCGATTACCTCTAATTCGAGACCTCTGTTTTCGTCCTCTTCAGCACCCCGAAACTGTACGTGAGTAAAGGAACAGCAAACATATTGGCGGCTTTGATCTTTTTGCCGCCGCAGAGATTTGTTTTCAAAACCTGGTTGATTCTGATCACAAATTGTTCCTGGAGTTCCTTCTTGATTTTTGTGTGACAAATCCCTTTCAGTTGCAGAAATCCCAAGTACTTATAGGATGCGCCTTCAACCAAATCTTGAATCACTTCACTCTCGTTAATGCGGAATCCTCCAGTCTCCAACAATCGTCCACAGTGGAGCAGTACTGCCTTACACTCTTCAATTCCGAGTTCCATCCGCACATCGGAACTAAAGTCACTAACACACTTTAGAAGACTATGTAGCGCTTCTGTTGATTCCACAAACAGTTTCAAGTTGTCCATATAGAAGGTATGATTTATAGTCGTTGTTCTGTTGATATGGTAGCCATAACTGCTTCGGTTGATTGCTCTGCTCAAGGGGTTTATCGCAAGGCAAAACCACAAAGGACTGAATGTGTCACCTTGGAATATGCCCCTGCGAGTATTGAGAGCATAGTTCTCGGTGATACTAAGCGAAGTGCTCCAGTTTTCCATTTCGTGTTCCATAAACCTGATGACACCATCATGTATCGTGTACATTTTTAGTACCTTTATCAAGTACGTATGTGGTACTGAGTCGTATGCTTTTTTATAGTCAATGTACGCCACACTCAGGTTCCATTTATTTCGGCTTGCTTGTCCGACGATGACTGCATCGATAATGACCGGATCTTTGCTGCCTCGCGTATTTTGTTTACAGCCTTTCTGCTCTTCTGTTAGTATTTCGTTGACATCGCAATGGTTTTGAGTCTTTCTAATAATCACCGACGTAAGTAGCTTGTACAGGCACGTTAAGCCGCGTCCACATTACGCCAATCTGCCTTGGCCGCCCGGTAAAGCCGACTAAATGTGGACGTACCGCCCGGTCTTGCCGACGTGCCGAAAACCGACCCGAATCGAACCGAACCCAACCCGAAACAAGTGGGTCCGGTTCGAGAAAGTCGAACCAAAACAAAACGAAGTAAATTAGCGTTGACGACATTGTGCTTCGTGTGTTCGTGACGGCTTCGTGCATCCGATGGGACTTCGGCTTCGTGCACCCGATAGGGCGTCTACATTACATAACGAACCGAATATGCCACTGCTACAAGCCGATCGACATCATTCGGCATAATGTGGACGCGCCTTTAGACATGTTATTGGCCTGTACTTCACCGCATTCGCTGTGTTTTGATCCTTTGGAATCATATGAGTAATTCCCCTGGTCACGAACTTCGGTCCTGGCACAGCCCAATTCCTGGCAAATCGAATGGCTTCGTCGATATCATGGGCAGCTACCACGACGGCAGGCATTAATTCAAGTCCGTTTCCATATTCCTCTTCTTCTGCCAGCCACAACCTGTTACTTCAGTATTGAATAGGGTTCTCCCATAAGCCTAACCAAAACTGGGTAACTTCGTCAATCTCAGGAAGACCACCATCGTAATTACTTCGTTTCTTTTTGATGCGGCTACGACTGTAGAAATCCCTTTCGTTCATACCGAACATACGATTATCCGCATGCATTTCGTACATTCCGTATAACGTCTTAACCTTTTTGATAGAGCACTCAACCGTTGTACATGGGTGTCGAGGACCTCAGTGATTCGGTTTTCATTAAGATCAGAGAGCTCTGCCTCACAATTTCAGCAACTCCACGAGTCAGCATTCTCGATCGACTTCGGTCGGTCGACTCTTGTACTGCGTTAGTCGACCGATTTTTACTCGGAGCGTTTGAATACGACCTTCCAGGCGTCTCATCCAAGCATGTTCGTCTCTACGACTTCCAGGTACACAGGTAGAACTTCCTGGTCGAGAACTTGAACGGCACTCGTCAGTCGATGGGAATACTGCAACTTCGGGATCTTGTGTCGGGTTGAGTGTTCCGTTCCGTAAAACTGGGTCACTGCTGCATCCATGTGGAAAGCCAATTCGTTCTTTAGTTGACCTCGTTGTTGATCCTCTGGCGGCTCTTCCACTGGATCCGGTGGTGGTGCAATCGGTTCACGCCTCTCACTAGCAAACGATGCACTCAGCCTAGCAGAGCTCCTTCTCGACATATCGCTCGATCTTCCACTCTCTCTACGCAGTTCTCGTTGCACTTCCAACTTGATGGCCTCTATTTCAGCCGGGGACAGTATGTTGTGTGATAAAATCACTCGTCTCCGTGTATAGAGCTTATTCCGATCTAGTTGGCCGGCAAATCGTGGGAACTGCTCGTTGAACATTTCCAGCATTCTTGGTCTGCCGGACATGTCCGTCTCCAATCTTGTGCAAACATAATAGCAACGAATCACGAATTCATTCATCTCTCTCGTCCACATGATTCGTTGCCGTTGGCGACCTGTCAATGTGAGCGACTGACGTCGTCCAATCTCAGCATCATTGGCAGGTGCAGCATTGCCATGGTGATTTATTGTGCTGCGGGACCAGCTCCAGTCCGGGGGCCCTCCTCAGGCGATCGCATTAATAATATTCTCCTTGATCTCAATTCCATGATTGGTTGTTTTCCTTTTCCCGGGAAAACACGGGTTGGCACAGGTTGCTTCTTAGAGTCCTCAACCTGCCTGAAGGACGATATCTCAGCCGTTCCTAACCTGGAATACAGACGCTGTTGTGGGCCGCTCATAACATAGAGAACAGACCCTAAACTAGTCCCCCTTCCCTGTTTGCATACGTCTCAAGTTCCCACCGGCGTTGGTCGCATTGAGAGCTATGTTTGCGATGGTTTGATCTATTTTTTTCAGTTTTGAAGATGACGATTTACTTGCCTAAAATAATTGGGAAGTTCTACACTGTCAAGGAAATCTTCATTCTATAATAGACTATAGTGCGTATTCGTTTTTGTGAAAAAGTTCAAGGGCTTTTTTTAAAAATTCAATTCGTTCAAAAACTGCTTGTGGGGCAAAGGTGCGCAGTGGCTGTGGAGTAAAAGTTCGCACTAGCGTTTTGCTCTGAAAAAATTTATGAAATGTTTTCAACAAAACTTTTAACGGTACCCACAAGAGTAAAGCTGATTTGAAGAAATGCACTCCAGAAATGCTCAAATGGCCCGACAGAGGCTTCGGGAGGGCGTCTCGAAGCGTCGGATTGCGGCAGACCTCGGTATTTCTGAATCAGCTCTGAGGAAGAGGCTCATTTCAGAAAGTGATTTACGATTTGAATCTTCTTTTATTGACATTTCTACTTCTGCTGGGATGTGTCAGCAAGCACCTAGGGCTGTTCAGATAGGTATTTACGAGTGAGCAGTCTGAGGATCTGGCGAACCACTGCAGGTCATTGGACAAAGCTTTCTATGGTATGACTCTCAAAGATTTATGGCGTCTGGCGTTTTATTTTACGGAAGCCAACAACCTCAAGCACGAATTCAACCAAGTTGCAAAACTGGCAGGAAGAGATTTTGGTTCTAGCTTCATGAGGAACCATCGTCTGTCTCTTCGAACCCCACAACAGTGCAACGAAGCAACAGCGCTCTAAGGCAAAGCGTCGGAACCCTCAAAACCGAAATCCAAGATGAGGAATAAAAATAAACAATTGCTTCAAATAATTCAAAATGAATTTCAAATGAAAAATGTTTTAATTTTCACCATGCATTCAATTCAATAACGGTTATGTTTCGTTTATGTTTATGTTTTCACAATAAACTTCAAAGAAATATTGTTTTTTTCAACAATGAGTTTCAAATAAATCAAGTGAAGGTAACTATGTATTTATAAACTTGATCTATATAAATAAAAATGATTTGGTGTCCGATCCTCATGATTAAACTCAAGAACAGAGAAACGGATTTAAACAGTCAGTATCAGGACTGATGCGTCTTAGTCTGCATCAGGTTTATATGTCAAAAAAAGAAACAAAAGTATAAACGCATGTGACCAAGTGTGTTTCAAATGCAGAAAGGACCGCCGGGATACCGTTCGCGATAAATACGTAGTGCAATGCGTGCGTTGACATAAAAAACAAAACCTGGAAAAAACAGTCCAAATACAAAATATTGGTCCATTCATTCTAGATAAAGAACAATCCTACCAAATGTTACGAAATTCTAAGTGGTCGTACAACTTTTTTCGGTGGAATCGCTGAATAATCACAGTTTCACATGATTTCACGCGCCATTAGAACATTTTCACAAAATTTAACAGAGTTTGACTGAATCTAATCGTATTAAAGGATAGATATTATATTCGGGGTAGTTTTTGGTTTTACGCATTGCTGCAATTGGTTCATGTTTAATGCTTGCGACGTCCACGCGGATCATTTCCACGAACAACATATTCAGTGTTTTTCATACGATTTTAACGTTATTTTATGTGCAAATGCAACGCTATGAATAGACGCGGCTAATGAATATCCTCTTGTAGTTGATTTGATGAAGAGACCCATTTCCATTTTTCCACTGGTCAATGAGGATGCGAACAAATGGGATGTTTTTTCCAAGTTTATTTTACATGTTAAGTGCGATTCACATACAACATCCACGTCACGTCCACGTTCCGTCACGTCACGTTACCTCAGTTATTCTATTATGCATTTCTTATGGAAACATTCACATGCACCGGCAACGTAACGACCCGTCAGCATACGTTCAACGAAAACGACCGGCAGGATTTGTCGAAAAGAATAATTGACGGAGAAGGACGGCTCGTTTGGTTTTTGTCTGGGCTTTGTGTCTCGGCTTTTGTTTTGATTTGGTTGTACAGTAATTTATATCTAATTCGACATTAAGCTAATTGAACAGATCTGTGATGCAATACGTTTAATTGGAAATTTTTACCTCTTATTGGACATTTTTGTAAACATTGTTCGGAGTTCGGAGTTCGGAGCCCAAATTATGGCCCCACATTGAAAGTCGCCACCAGTCGCGAATGTCCAATTAGTGGTCAAAATCGACTCCAATGCGACACTGAATAGTGCCTCAGCATATCGCATGATAAGTAACTTACTGTACTTTTTATGCCAACATATCTCTTAGCTCCAAATTTCGGAGTGCAAATCATTCGCGACTAGCTGAGAGAAATATTCTATTTATTATTATTGTTGAATAAGGGTCGGACTACGGGGTTTAAGCAGTTAAATAATTGAATTCAATGATTGTCATTGAATTTTTCAAAATTTAGAGCTTATTCTAGGCATGCTGATTTGAAAGAGGGCATTGCAATTTAAAATTGTTGTAGGTGGCGACACCATGAATAACATTACATAAATCATTCGTTTGACATTTGACGCGACGGTGCTGATGGAAGCATTGACTGCAAGTGTGAATTGGTGGAGACGTTGACGGAACGTAGACGTTCTTCTCCGTAACGTTCTATGTGAATCGCACATTACGCTTCCCGTGGATGTGTGTGATTGTGGGTTGGAATAAATCAAGGGCATAGCATTCACGATTGGGTGGTGTCAATATTAGAGGACCATACAATGATGTGTGTTACCCATTGTTTTTCGCTTTGTTTCAAAACGCTGTTTTCACTGCCAAAATCGGATTCCGTTTCCGGTGCACACGTGAGTGCCACAATGATGTTGCGAACAATATGAACACACATCTGGATGGGGCTTTCGCTGCTATTGTGAGCCGAACTCCGGCTGACCGATAAATCGCCTCGATAAGCACAGATTGCAATCGGCGAACTTTTGGGCCGATTTACGGGAACACCCGCGTAAGGCGATTTTAATTTGGTACGGATTATACGTGTAATCCAATTATTTGACCCGTCGTTCGGCCTCGGCCAGCCAGGATTCAATCGTCTAGTTTACTCGATCACAGAATGGGAGCCATTGGTGGTGATGATGGCATGTGCGCAACGGTACTGTATTGTAATGAACTGCTCCCGCAATATGGCACTTGCAGCAGTTTGCTCAAAATGTACTGTACATGACAATTGAACTCTTCACCGGGATGACAGGTAAGACCACGAAAAGGCAAGGATATAATTTTCAATTGGTAAATACGTCGAGGTGGTGAGGTTTTTTTTTATTAATTAGGGTTATTCAATCCTCGATATGGTACTGTTCGTTTGGATATTCACTTGATTCTATAATACTCAAGATTTGTTTGCATTTTTGCAGAACTAATGAAGTGTTATATGTCAATTTTACCCTAAACTCGCATTACGCCTCAACAAAATCCCGCATTTCCCAGTTGAATATGCATTTAATGATATGATAATTGGAAATATGTAAGCATAATTTGTTGATGCAATTTAAATGTTCCCCGGGCATTAATCAAAACGTGCCTCTTTTTCTTCAAGGGTCATCCACGGATGCTAGTCAGCTAAAGATCAGTCTCATTATGACATCAACACTGTAGGAGCACAGGAATCCGGTTTACAAAGTATCGCCGCTAAGCAAGCTGACACAATCTTGAGACACGCCTCATTCAGTGGGTGTTTCTCTCGTATTAAATTGCAAAATATCTCTTGAGATGTTGTGCAAAGTAAGATCTTTTGTGACACAAAGTTGCACATGTTATGCTATCCAGGAGCGTAGAAAATTCTGGAAATCCTCGAGAGTTTGCATTCCAGAATTCTCGAGGTATAACTTTTGACGCAGGAAATTAGCATGAATGACCTAATGGTAAGCGCTTCCCAAGATGGGGCTTCGGTTTCTATTCCTAATCAGAAAAAATCGTTTTTCTAACTTGCACTGGTTCATGGGAACAGTCTACGGTGTGGTCCGATGAGCAGAAGAGTAGGCATTGTCAGTATCCAAGAAAAAGCAACAAAAACCCGGAAACAGCTCCTCTGAGCGAATTGATACCGCTATAAACGTCTTTGCCCAGTCCTGGTAAAACTCAGAACGTAAAACAGCAGTATCACGATGGTCTTTCTGTGAGATAGTGGGGTTGGCCTTGCAAGCCGCTCCACAAAACACCAAGCAACACGATACACAAAAAGATTTGAACCGAACTATTCGACATATACCCAGGCGACGACAACGAACTAACGATTAGAAACTCGGGACGTTGAATTGACTATCTCTCACCTCCATCGGAAGTACTCGTGTGCTTTCCAAACTATTGAAGAACATAAAGTGTTCCAAGAAGCGTGCTGAAGAGAATCTACAGTACGTAAAGGGTGTCCACATCAAATTGCATCACGGAAAAAAAAACGCTGAAGAAGTTTACCCATTGGGTATTTTCTCTTGAAAATTTGGTTTAAAAGTAGTTTACAGTGTATTTTTATCGCTGTCAGTTTTTCGAAAATTGCAAAAAATGGCGCAATACGCTTATAAACATGGCCGTATTTGGATGGTTCTCATGAGCGATCTACAGCGTCTTCAGGCGTAGAATCTGGTGTATGACTGCATTACCAGTTTTGTTCGAAATTTCACCGTTTTATTTTTTTTATATAATCCCCTATAGCATGCCTGATCTCGAATTTGCGGTAGTCACGAGCCGCTTTAATCAAATCGAGCGTTGTCATCGCAATCATATTCCTAGTCAACATCGTCGCGATCCGCTTTCAATTAAACCTAGCGCGGTCATCACTATCCGTTTCAGTCAAACCTAGTATAGTCAAAACCACGTATTTCCGCTTTCAATATATACCAGCACGGTCGCCGCGATCCGCTTCATTCAAACCTAGCGCGGTCGTCTCGATCCGCTTTCATTTTATACCAGCGCGGTCGTCACGATCCGCTTCATTCAACACGATTCCGATCACAACCTCGTTTTGCCCTAGTTTAACAACTAAACGAAAAGTGAAAAAAAAACACTCGCGTTCAACCATTTTTCTAGCTACCGGCGATAACACAACAACACAAAGACTAAGGCAGAACGACATGTTTCTCTCACTTCCACGTATTTGTTTTTTTTAAATTTATTTAGTTTTTTCACATTATCACTCACTAAATAATCGGCCAAACAGTGAATTAGCTGCGCCGAAAACAAGTAACCGTACTGCAGAAAACTCCAGCTCCTGGCAGGATCGCCAGTATGAATAACCGGGCTTCCTGGGGTATGCTACTTTGCCCCGGGACTCGCAAGCACATATTATCTATGCAATGGCTGTAACAAGAAAGGAAGACTATTTTCCGTGTGACGTCCTCATAGGGGCTGTCAGACCGAGCTCGAGGGTTGCTATGAAAGAGGTATTAGTGAATGGTGGGATGAACGAGAATGGCGAGACAGTGATAGCTGGCAGTGCTGTCAATATGCATTCGGGAGTCCACACAGTGAAAATACACCCAAAACTCTCCGTTGTGAACAACATTCGGTACCGATGTCTGCGACGGTAAAATCTTACGCGATTGGAGAAAGCAGATGTCGACGAAAACTACGCGCATTCGCTCTAAGCTGTGCTGTCGGAAGAATAAAGTGCTGTATGCGATAATCGGGTGGATTATCTGATTCATTCGAGTCCCGCTGAAGGGCTTCGCAAAGGTGGTGGTAACTCTTGCATGGTGTTCAACATTACGCTAGAAGGTGTTTTGAGACGAGCGGCGTTTACCTTGCGTGGTACGATTTTCAATAGATCCAGTCGATTCATCTGCTTCGTTGAAGACGTGGAAATTGTCGGCAAAATATTTAAGACGGTAGCTTGGTAGAATCAATGCGTCTAAAACCAAACACATGCTGGCTTCTGTAGTGATCGACGGCTATGAATTCGAGGTAGTGGACCAATTTGTCTACCTTGGCTCAATGGTGACGTTTGACAATTATACAAGCCGAGAGATCTGGAAACGCATTATTAATGGGAGTCGTACCTACTATGGTATCCACAAACACTTGAGGTCAAACAGATATAGCAATTGTGTCCAGGAAGTGATCAAAACTGGAAGGATACGCTGGACAGGACATGCTCCAATAGTGTTCACGGGAATCCAGCGGGTACGAGAGGACGAGGAGCGCAACGAGTAAGGTGGTTAAACCGAGTGGAACAGGACATGGTGAACAAGGGGTGCCCGCGGAATTGGAGAGAGATAGCCTCACACAAACTAGCGTTGGCAGAAAACGTTTCATCTTCGGCAGAAAAAAAGCTTTTTCGTTTGCTGAAGGGTAAAAATAACAAATAAAAGCAAAAGAACCTTTTTCATAAGCTTTAAAACGGTTGTAGGTATGGGAGTGGACATCTCTTTCTCGCAGAGTGACCATCAGCTTGGAATTGTACCCAAAAAAAAAAGTCCAAACGATGTTAACGGGGATCGAACCAAGGCCGGCTGAAATACAAGGCTGTTTTACACGACCACGCTATCCATATAGACACTGGTATTGTTGCATAAATGCGTGATAATATTACCACTCATTATAAAATGATATTGGAAAGTGTTTCCTAAGAGTAAAAAAGAGAGCATAAACGTGAATCTATATCCTCTCCGGTCTGGCCGTTTATGTGGCAAAGTATGCGAAAAGCTTTAATACGTGCTTATTTGCAATGTGTCTTTTGTTTCGCTCGTTCATATTGCTCTTATATTGCCTTAGCATACAAATGCTATACCAGTATGGGAGAGTAGCACATTTTCTGTTATGTTTGAGCTCATTTGATGTAATAAATCGGGATGCCAAAACATGTGCTAAAAATTAATTTTTAGTGCACGAATTAAGTTAACTGGAGAAAAACTGTGAATCAGGCCATGTGGTAAGGACGATAAATCAAAATAAATAAAGGAAAATATGGCGTCCAAGACACGACCACAATGTTAAAGTAGGACCAAAAATCCATCAGCATATGATAAGTCCGAGATTAAGCCACCAGCAAAACAATTCATCACAACAAACACTTCCCATTCCGTTCCGGTGTCGAACAAGCAAAACATCCCGCTATCTTCCCAATTTGCTTCGTCCCGGAAAATCAACAAAAGTGCAACTTTTCACTATAAATTCATTTTCAACAAGTTTTATTATTTCTGACAGCAGCCATTTATCCGAGAGCAGGAATTCGAGGATTCGAGCCAAGCTTCTGAGAGCGCCCACAACGAGGCAGACGAAGAAAGGAACGGAGAGTAAGAGCCAGAGATAGAGCAATTCATTAGCGAAATTATTTACCGAGTTTATAAATTGCATTATTTCTCTGTTCGTAGTGCTGCGCTCGATTGTGTCTGCTTGTAACATTTGAGCTTTCGCCGTTTTCCACCGAATGATGAAAGAGGGCAATTTCTCCCCCTTTAACGCGCGCCGCATAGCTTCTTCCGTTTGCTAACCACAACAACATCGGGCCGAGCTTATGCTTGTGGGTGTATTTGTTCACTACCACAAATTATGCACCCGGTTTTCGCAAGTTTCACTAGTTTAAATTGATTTTTATCGCTAGAAGCATGGTGATTTTTTTTTATTCATTTTTGTTGAGATTTGCTCCAGCGACAAATTGGTTTTGGGGAGCCGCCACTCCGAAAGGCATTCTGTCACCCGGTAGACATTCCGTTACGAAACTTTCTTAACGAATTACCTGCTCGTTAGATTTCTACAAATAATACGGGTTTTCTGTGCTGTGCAAGAACGGATTCATTTTACACAGGCTTTTTGTTGTAAGGATTTAAATGCAATGCAGAAGTTGAACATTCAAACAACAGAACCGGTAAACCTCATGGGTTAGAAACAATTTCCGGCACAGCAGTCTGGCCCGGATGCGAAGAAAGCTACATACAATTTGTATCGGACTGGGAAACACTCTATCATTATCAAATTATATTATGTTTACAATGTTGTACGGTCACAAATAAACTTTCAGTGGCCAACAACGGACGGTTTATCACTGTGACACTGAGCCACTGACACACATATCTATGTACACAACTTCATGTTCCCCTGAACCACGCTCTGGTGGGTGGTTTGAAACAGGAAGAGAACAGAAACAGATACGATGTCGTCACTAGCATGTGACCAACTGGATCACTGTTCACTGTATAGCGTGTCCGGTTATGGATGGTAACAATTGGTTGGCAATTGTGTCCACACACGTGGCAGGAATAAAGCGAAAAGGAAGCGACCAGTTTTAAGCGAATGAATTCATGGTGCGCTATGACGCCAACTTTAGGTGTTTTTATTGATGCGTTGCAGATTCTCGTGAATGATATTTTGTAAGGGGTTGTGAAATTTTGGACGCTGTTAAACTAATAAAATTATTTTTTTTTATTGATATATAATATTATCTTCGGTGTACACAAACAGGGTGTCCACGAAAAAAATTGGGTTTATTTCGTAAGGAATTTGAGTAAAAAATTAGAAAGGATGTGTCCAAGATACGACCTTAAACTGAGGGACGCAAACGATTCGCAAAGCAAAAAAAAGTCAACTTGAGCAAATGTCAAATCAACTTAAGCACTGACATTTACTGTTGATTACTTCTCTGTCAAGAGCGATACTGAACTTATTACACATTCAAATAGTTTCTCTGTATCTTTGAGCAGCACTACATTCTTTCTTTTAGTGGCATTAACGTTTCTAGGGGAACTGCGCCGTCCCAACGTAGTATTACTCGCGTCATTTTCATTAGTACTTAGTTGAGATTTCTATGCCAAATACCACGCCTCGAATGCATTCTGAGTGGCAAGCTCTAGAATACGCGTGAGCACAGTGCAAGACGGAGGAAATTTCTTTAACGGAAAATTCCCCCGACCAGAACGGGAATCGAACCCCAACCCCCGGCATATTAGGTTTTGATGCTTAGCACTCGGCCACGGGAGCACTACATCTTCCACGCTCCCTAAAAATAATTTCTCGAAAAAATAATCCACAAATAATACAATGCAGAACGGCAACAAATAAACCAACCCGAATCGGTTGTCCACACTTTGTGATTGAACTGCAGTGACACCTCGCACCAGATTTCCTTCTTTCCCACCTGATATCTGTGATAATCCTTGACTACTAGTACTTATTTCATGTAATGCTACAAATGTTTCAAACACGTATATCTCTATTGACAGGTAAAACTGCACTGTCTTGTTTACCTTTCACCACCAGAGCTACACTCTAAGGTCAGGATACCACAATATCCACCAGAAACTATAAACCCTTTGATCCTATATTCCACTTGAGGTGGGTTCGATAACACAGATTCTGTTGATTCTGTCAAATATATACCGAGGATTTGTAAGGCGTGGTACACAAATTACGTAACACCAAAAATGCGATTTTTAGACCACCTTCTCTCATCCTCCTCCTCCCCATCAACCCGAAAGCTGTTCACACTGAGATGTTTAACGAGTTCGCACTCGGGTTCACCAATATAACTATACTGAACTGTCAAGTTCCGAGTATTGCAAAGCACACAATTTCTTAAAAATCCGTCGACCAACTGGTCAAATGCACTCATTCGTAAGAGGTTAAGTAATGAAAATATCAACGTTAGACATCTGCCTAGGTCAGAATCAAATGTTCATACGGAAGTTCCTTATATGCAAGTAGTGACTCTGGAAGAACTTTCGATAAGTTTATTCAATTCCAGATCCAGGTCCCTTATTTTGAGTTTTTCAACCAAGTGAGATCCTTCATGATCATGAGGAAGTATTGAACCTGCTAACTCCCGGAAAAGAAGAGCCATCCGACGTTCAACTCGGTAGAAATCACTGCGTTCTGGAGCGTTCTCGAATTCAGGCAGCTCGCACACCCTTTTAAAATCGAGCCTATGAGAAAATGCGTACGATTAATGTGATATTTGAGAGCGATTTGTAGTTATCCTCCATTTATCCTCCGTGCTTTTGTAAGGTTTTGGAGGATAACTACAGATTCATGAAGGATGAGAGTTTCGTATGTCGTAGATGAGTGTTTGGCATCTCAAATTATAGATTTTTTGCTCCTCTTTCCAACAATGTATAGAAAGTATCGTATTTTTCCATACTTTCCCGGAAAAATTACAAAAACGCATCGGGCAAACGGAGGATAACTACAGATTCATGAAGGATGAGAGTTTTGTATGTCCTAGATAAGTGTTTGGCATGTCAAATTGTAGATTTTTTACTCCTCTTTCCAACAATGTATAGAAAGTATAGTATTTTTCCATACTTTCCCGGAAAAATTACAAAAACGCATCGGGCAAACGGAGGATAACTACAGATTCATGAAGGATGAGAGTTTTGTATGTCCTAGATAAGTGTTTGGCATGTCAAATTGAAGATTTTTTACTCCTCTTTCCAACAATGTATAGAAAGTATAGTATTTTTCCATACTTTCCCGGAAAAATTACAAAAACGCATCGGGCAAACGGAGGATAACTACAGATTCATGAAGGATGAGAGTTTTGTATGTCGTAGATGAGTGTTTGGCATCTCAAATTATAGATTTTTTGCTCCTCTTTCCAACAATGTATAGAAAGTATCGTATTTTTCCATACTTTCCCGGAAAAATTACAAAAACGCATCGGGCAAACGGAGGATAACTACAGATTCATGAAGGATGAGAGTTTTGTATGTCCTAGATAAGTGTTTGGCATGTCAAATTGTAGATTTTTTACTCCTCTTTCCAACAATGTATAGAAAGTATAGTATTTTTCCATACTTTCCCGGAAAAATTACAAAAACGCATCGGGCAAACGGAGGATAACTACAGATTCATGAAGGATGAGAGTTTTGTATGTCCTAGATAAGTGTTTGGCATGTCAAATTGTAGATTTTTTACTCCTCTTTCCAACAATGTATAGAAAGTATCGTATTTTTCCATACTTTCCCGGAAAAATTACAAAAACGCATCGGGCAAACGGAGGATAACTACAGATTCATGAAGGATGAGAGTTTTGTATGTCGTAGATGAGTGTTTGGCATCTCAAATTATAGATTTTTTGCTCCTCTTTCCAACAATGTATAGAAAGTATCGTATTTTTCCATACTTTCCCGGAAAAATTACAAAAACGCATCGGGCAAACGGAGGATAACTACAGATTCATGAAGGATGAGAGTTTTGTATGTCCTAGATAAGTGTTTGGCATGTCAAATTGAAGATTTTTTACTCCTCTTTCCAACAATGTATAGAAAGTATCGTATTTTTCCATACTTTCCCGGAAAAATTACAAAAACGCATCGGGCAAACGGAGGATAACTACAGATTCATGAAGGATGAGAGTTTTGTATGTCCTAGATAAGTGTTTGGCATGTCAAATTGTAGATTTTTTACTCCTCTTTCCAACAATGTATAGAAAGTATCGTATTTTTCCATACTTTCCTGGAAAAATTACAAAAACGCATCGGGCAAACGGAGGATAACTACAGATTCATGAAGGATGAGTGTTTTGTATGTCGTAGATGAGTGTTTGGCATCTCAAATTATAGATTTTTTGCTCCTCTTTCCAACAATGTATAGAAAGTATCGTATTTTTCCATACTTTCCCGGAAAAATTACAAAAACGCATCGGGCAAACGGAGGATAACTACAGATTCATGAAGGATGAGAGTTTTGTATGTCCTAGATAAGTGTTTGGCATGTCAAATTGAAGATTTTTTACTCCTCTTTCCAACAATGTATAGAAAGTATCGTATTTTTCCATACTTTCCCGGAAAAATTACAAAAACGCATCGGGCAAACGGAGGATAACTACAGATTCATGAAGGATGAGAGTTTTGTATGTCCTAGATAAGTGTTTGGCATGTCAAATTGTAGATTTTTTACTCCTCTTTCCAACAATGTATAGAAAGTATCGTATTTTTCCATACTTTCCTGGAAAAATTACAAAAACGCATCGGGCAAACGGAGGATAACTACAGATTCATGAAGGATGAGTGTTTTGTATGTCGTAGATGAGTGTTTGGCATCTCAAATTATAGATTTTTTGCTCCTCTTTCCAACAATGTATAGAAAGTATCGTATTTTTCCATACTTTCCCGGAAAAATTACAAAAACGCATCGGGCAAACGGAGGATAACTACAGATTCATGAAGGATGAGAGTTTTGTATGTCCTAGTTAAGTGTTTGGCATGTCAAATTGTAGATTTTTTACTCCTCTTTCCAACAATGTATAGAAAGTATAGTATTTTTCCATACTTTCCCGGAAAAATTACAAAAACGCATCGGGCAAACGGAGGATAACTACAGATTCATGAAGGATGAGAGTTTTGTATGTCCTAGATAAGTGTTTGGCATGTCAAATTGTAGATTTTTTACTCCTCTTTCCAACAATGTATAGAAAGTATCGTATTTTTCCATACTTTCCCGGAAAAATTACAAAAACGCATCGCGCAAACGGAGGATAACTACAGATTCATGAAGGATGAGAGTTTGGTATGTCGTAGATGAGTGTTTGGCATGTCAAATTATAGGTTTTTTGCTCCTCTTTCCAACAATGTATATAACGTACCGTATTTTTCTATACTTTCCCGGAAAAATTACGAAAACGCATCGGGCAAACGGAGGATAACTACAGATTTATTAAAAACAAGAGTTTAGCTCATCGCATTTTTATAAAATGGACATCAATCGATAGATTTAGTCACAAGGGTTCCAAAAATATATATATTGTCAAGCAAATTACTAAGCATTGTGATAAAAGTTTACAAAATGTGTTCATACTCTAGTAAATCAGAAGCAGGGCCGCACTAAGGGGAAAAGTAAAAGTAGAATCATTTTATGGAAAAACATGAACCAATATTCGCTGCATACGAGTCAAAGCCAAATTTCATGTAAATTCAGACTACTAAACAGAAATATAAAACTATGTAATACATAGAAATAGGGGAAATATGATTTTTATGAAGAAGTTACACAAAATTTTAGAGGAAGAGAGTTACGTAAGAGGTATGGTCCAGTCCTTAGATTCAAATGATAGAAGAGATCAAGCACTACAAATCTGAATCATCAAACTCAACATTTTCGTGGAACATCAGAAAAAATTCCAGAATATGTTTTTCATTCTTTTGATTTTTCATGAAATCGATCCACTAAATTTCGGGGGATGAGAGTTACGTAAGAGGTATGGTTCAGTTCTTAGATTCAAATAATAGAGGAGATTATACACTACAAATCTGCATCATCAAACTCAAGATTTACGTGTGAAATCAAAACAAAATCGAAAATATGTTTATATTCTTTCGATTTTCATGAAATCGATCAACTGAAATTTTGGGGATGGGAGTTACGTAAGAGGAATGGTCCGGTTCTTAGATTCAAATGATAGAGGAGATCACGCACTAGAAATCTGCATCATCAATGTCAAGATTTTCGTGTGATATCAGTAAAAAATTCAATAATATGTTTTTCATTCTTTCGATTTTTCATGAGATCCATCCACCAAATTACGGGGGATGAGAGTTACGTAAGAGGTATGGTCCAATCCTTAGATTAAAATGATAGAGGAGATCAAACACTACAAATCTGCATCATCAAACTCAATATTTTCGTGGAACATCAGAAAAAAATTCCAAAATATGTTTTTCATTCTTTCGATTTTTCATGAAATCGATCCACTAAATTTCGGGGGATGAGAGTTACGTAAGAGGTATGGTCCAGTTCTCGGATTCAAATGGTAGAGGAGATCACGCACTACAAATCTGCATCATCAAACTCAAGATTTTCGTGGAACATCAGAAAAAAATTCGGAAATATGTTTTTCATTCTTTCGATTTTTCATGAAATCGATCCACTAAATTTCGGGGGATGAGAGTTACGTAAGAGGTATGGTCCAGTTCTTAGATTCAAATAATAGAGGAGATTATACACTAAAAATCTGCATCATCAAACTCAAGATTTACGTGTGAAATCAGAAAAAAAAATCGGAAATATGTTTTTCATTCTCTCGGATTTTCATGAAATCGATCAACTAAAATTTGGGGGATGAGAGTAGCGTAAGAGGAATGGTCCAGTTCTTAGATTCAAATGATAGAGGAGATCCCGCACTACAAATCTGCATAATTAAACTCAATATTTTCGTGGAACATCAGAAAAAAATTCGGAAATATGTTTTTCATTCTTTCGATTTTTCATGAGATCGATCCACTAAATTTAGGGGGATGAGAGTTACGTAAGAGGTATGGTCCAGTTCTCGGATTCAAATGGTAGAGGAGATCACGCACTACAAATCTGCATCATCAAACTCAAGATTTTCGTGGAACATCAGAAAAAAATTCGGAAATATGTTTTTCATTCTTTCGATTTTTCATGAAATCGATCCACTAAATTTCGGGGGATGAGAGTTACGTAAGAGGTATGGTCCAGTTCTTAGATTCAAAAGATAGAGGAGATCACACACTACAAATCTGCATCATCAAACTCAAGATTTACGTGTGATATCAGAAAAAAAATTCGAAAATATGTTTTTCATTCTTTCGATTTTTCATGCTATCGATCCACCAAATTACGGGGGATGAGAGTTACGTAAAAGGTATGGTCCAGTCCTTAGATTCAAATGATAGAGGAGATCAAGCACTACAAATCAGCATCATCAAACTCAATATTTTCGTGGAACATCAGAAAAAAATTCGGAAATATGTTTTTCATTCTTTCGATTTTTCATGAGATCGATCCACTAAATTTAGGGGGATGAGAGTTACGTAAGAGGTATGGTCCAGTTCTTAGATTCAAATGATAGAGGAGATCAAGCACTACAAATCAGCATCATCAAACTCAATATTTTCGTGGAACATCAGAAAAAAATTCGGAAATATGTTTTTCATTCTTTCGATTTTTCATGAGATCGATCCACTAAATTTAGGGGGATGAGAGTTACGTAAGAGGTATGGTCCAGTTCTTAGATTCAAAAGATAGAGGAGATCACACACTACAAATCTGCATCATCAAACTCAAGATTTTCGTGTGATATCAGAGAAAAATTCTAAAATATATTTTTCATTCTTTCGGTTTTTCATGAAATCGATCCACTAAAATTTGAAGGATGAGAGTTACGTAAGAGGTATGGTTCAGTTCTTATATTCTTATGATAGAGGAGATCAAGCACTACAAACCTGCATCATCAAACTCAAGATTTACGTGTGATATCAGAAAAAAATCTAAAATATGTTTTTCATTCTTTTGACTTTTCATGAGATCGATCTACCAAATTTCGGGGGATGAGAGTTACGTAAGAGGTATGGTTCAGTTCTCAGATTCAAATGATAGAGGAGATCACGCACTACAAATCTGCATCATCAAACTCAATATTTTCGTGGAACATCAGAAAAAAAATCGAAAATATGTTTTTCATTCTTTCGATTTTTTATGAAATCGATCCACCCACTAAATTTCGGGGGATGAGAGTTACGTAAGAGGTATGGTCCAGTTCTCAGATTCGAATGATAGAGGAGATCACGCACTACAAAGCTACATCATCAAACTCAAGATTTTCGTGTGATATCAGAGAAAAATTCTAATATATATTTTTCATTCTTTCGAATTTTCATAAAATTGATCCACTAAATTACGTGGGATGAGAGTTACGTAAGGGGTATGGTCCAGTTCTTATATTCTTATGATAGAGGAGATCAAGCACTACAAACCTGCATCATCAAACTCAAGATTTACGTGTGATATCAGAAAAAAATTCTAAAATATATTTTTCATTCTTTCGATTTTTCATAAAATTGATCCACTAAATTACGTGGGATGAGAGTTACGTAAGGGGTATGGTTCAGTTCTTATATTCTTATGATAGAGGAGATCCAGCACTACAAACCTGCATTATCAAACTCAAGATTTACGTGTGATATCAGAAAAAAATTCTAAAATATGTTTTTCATTCTTTTGACTTTTCATGAGATCGATCCACCAAATTTCGGGGGATGAGAGTTACGTAAGAGGTATGGTCCAGTTCTCAGATTCAAATGATAGAGGAGATCACGCACTACAAATCTGCATCATCAAACTCAATATTTTCGTGGAACATCAGAAAAAAAATCGAAAATATGTTTTTCATTCTTTCGATTTTTCATGAAATCGATCCACCCACTAAATTTCGGGGGATGAGAGTTACGTAAGAGGTATGGTTCAGTTCTTATATTCTTATGATAGAGGAGATCAAGCACTACAAACCTGCATCATCAAACTCAAGATTTACGTGTGATATCAGAAAAAAAATCGAAAATATATTTTTCATTCTTTCGATTTTTCATAAAATTGATCCACTAAATTACGTGGGATGAGAGTTACGTAAGGGGTATGGTTCAGTTCTTATATTCTTATGATAGAGGAGATCAAGCACTACAAACCTGCATCATCAAACTCAAGATTTACGTGTGATATCAGAAAAAAATTCAAACACATGTTTTACATTCTTTTGATTTATCATGAGATCGATCCACCAAATTTCGGGGGATGAGAGTTACGTAAGAGGTATGGTCCAGTTCTCAGATTCAAATGATAGAGGAGATCACACACTACAAATCTGCATCATCAAACTCAATATTTTCGTGGAACATCAGAAAAAAAATCGAAAATATGTTTTTCATTCTTTCGATTTTTCATGAAATCGATCCACCCACTAAATTTCGGGGGATGAGAGTTACGTAAGAGGTATGGTTCAGTTCTTATATTCTTATGATAGAGGAGATCAAGCACTACAAACCTGCATTATCAAACTCAAGATTTACGTGTGATATCAGAAAAAAAATCTAAAATATGTTTTTCATTCTTTTGACTTTTCATGAGATCGATTCACCAAATTTCGGGGGATGAGAGTTACGTAAGAGGTATGGTCCAGTTCTTATATTCTTATGATAGAGGAGATCAAGCACTACAAATCTGCATCATCAAACTCAAGATTTACGTGTGAAATCAAAACAAAATCGAAAATATGTTTTTCATTCTTTCGATTTTTCATAAAATTGATCCACTAAATTACGTGGGATGAGAGTTACGTAAGGGGTATGGTCCAGTTCTTATATTCTTATGATAGAGGAGATCAAGCACTACAAACCTGCATCATCAAACTCAAGATTTACGTGTGATATCAGAAAAAAATCTAAAATATGTTTTTCATTCTTTTGACTTTTCATGAGATCGATCCACCAAATTTCGGGGGATGAGAGTTACGTAAGAGGTATGGTCCAGTTCTCAGATTCAAATGATAGAGGAGATCACGCACTACAAATCTGCATCATCAAACTCAATATTTTCGTGGAACATCAGAAAAAAAATCGAAAATATGTTTTTCATTCTTTCGATTTTTCATGAAATCGATCCACCCACTAAATTTCGGGGGATGAGAGTTACGTAAGAGGTATGGTTCAGTTCTTATATTCCTATAATAGAGCAGATCAAGCACTACAAACCTGCATAATCAAACACAAGAATGTCATGTGATATCAGAAAAAAATTCGGAAATATAATATTCATTCTTTCGATTTTTCATGAAATCGATTCTTAGATTCGAATGATAGAGTAGATCACGCATCGCAAAAAAAATATATTCGGGAACATAGGGCCCTATTCCAGAAAACGAGACGAGCAGACGAGCGCTCGTCTCGTTTGTTTTCATATTCCAGAATCCGAGCTCGACTAAAAACAGACGAGTAGCTCGTCTGGCTCGACGACCGTTTGGCCGCGCTCGTCGATGAATCAGTCGAATCGTCTAGTTTGTTTGATGTGTTTGTTCACCTTGTTGATTGAAAACATCGGTATTCTTCTGCTCCGCCTTTATCTTCAAAAATTGTTTCACGACTAAACTAGTATTGCATAAGCAATGTATGTTTTCAACTGCAACCATCAAATTCAATTCAGTAATTGCAAGATTTTACAGATTTTCAAATGGACCTCTCCCAAACAACACAACCAAATGTAAACATTGAACTCATATCCAGGGATGCTAGATTATTGTTTTGCATATATGAACACGGCACGAAAAGGGTCTTCACATATTGAACGAAAATGAGTAATTCAAAACAACTACTTTATTGGAAATACGTATATATAGATTTAAAACTTTTCTTGATAAATCGTTGATTAGGTGAACAAACATTGCCCCCAATAAATCCATAATAACAAAACGTCTGATGATAACACACAACCATATGCTCGAGGAAAAATATTAATGAAACCAAAAGATATATGAAACTTATTCCTTTTTGTTGTTTTTTTTTTTAATATTTTGGCACTGAGAAAAGAGTATCGATTGATCAATTTTAAAACTGTTTGTTGTTTTTCTCAAAACAAAAACATGTCTTCTTATCTGACTTCACTGATCATACTGAGAAAAACTGATTTCTCATGAATTTGATCCACTAAATTTTTGAAGGATGAAAGTAACGTAAGAGTTATGGTCCAGTTCTTATATTCAATCTGCATATTTATTCGTGTAATATCAGGGAAAAAATCGAAAACATGTTTTTTATTCTGACCTATTCGACAAATAAAATTAAAAACATTTTGATTGTTTCTATTCGCCAAAAACAAGGAAAATGACACATTCTCCATTTATAACTTACTTTTCGAACAGAAGCAAATCGAACGAAACGCAAAAACAACTCGAACGAAAATCGGATTTCTGAAGTAACATTTCTGTTAGTATTGTAAGACTATTTGTTGTTGCAAATAAAATAACTTAGGTACTTAAGGACATTAGAGCTTTGAAATAAAAACACGATTCGTAATATTTATTAAACATAATTTTACAAGCTTATTCGTTAAATTGATAATCCAGTGATCCAGTTCATTTCCTCGGGGTGATCCACAACGGTACATGAAAAAAAGAAATATTAGAAAAAATTAATGAAATAATAAATCAATATTATCAAAAACATAACATTAAATATTAATGTTTTAGAAAGCAGTCTCGTATAAAAAAATGATTTCCAAATGATTTTTGATAGACCGCGAGAAATAGAACTAGTTTTTGAAATTTCCAAATTCGAATCGATACTTTATTCGATAGTTTTTCATACCGCGACTGAAGAGGTTTCGTTATAGGTTGTCTTGAAGTAACCGAAGGACTTCCTCTTATATTTAAAACGATAACTATTTATAACGCGACCGAAGAGGTTTCGTCATGGGTTGCCTCGAAAGGAACCGGAGGAATTCCTCTTATATTTGAATCGATATTTATTTATTACGCGACCGAAGAGGTTTCGTCATGGGTTACCTCGAAAGGAACCGGAGGAATTCCTCTTATATTTGAATCAATATTTATTTATTACGCGACCGAAGAGGTTTCGTCATGGGTTACCTCGAGAGGAACCGGAGGAATTCCTCTTATATTTGAATCAATATTTATTTATTACGCGACCGAAGAGGTTTCGTCATGGGTTACCTCGGAAGGAACCGGAGGAATTCCTCTTATATTTGAATCAATATTTATTTATTACGCGACCGAAGAGGTTTCGTCATGGGTTACCTCGGAAGGAACCGGAGGAATTCCTCTTATATTTGGATCGATATTTATTTATTACGCCACCGAAGCGGTTTCGTCATGGGTTACCTCGAGAGGAACCGGAGGAATTCCTCTTATATTTGAATCAATATTTATTTATTACGCGACCGAAGAGGTTTCGTCATGGGTTACCTCGGAAGGAACCGGAGGAATTCCTCTTATATTTGAATCAATATTTATTTATTATTCGACCGAAGAGGTTTCGTCATGGGTTACCTCGGAAGGAACCGGAGGAATTCCTTCTATATTTGAATCGATATTTATTTATTACGCGACCGAAGAGGTTTCGTCATGGGTTACCTTGGAAGGAACCGGAGGAATTCCTCTTATATTTGAATCGATATTTATTTATTACGCGACCGAAGAGGTTTCGTCATGGGTTACGTCGAAAGGAACCGGAGGAATTCCTCTTATATTTGAATCAATATTTATTTATTACGCGACCGAAGAGGTTTCATCATGGGTTACCTCGAAAGGAACCGGAGGAATTCCTCTTATATTTGAATCGATATTTATTTATTACGCGACCGAAGAGGTTTCGTCATGGGTTACCTCGAGAGGAACCGGAGGAATTCCTCTTATATTTGAATCAATATTTATTTATTACGCGACCGAAGAGGTTTCGTCATGGGTTACCTCGGAAGGAACCGGAGGAATTCCTCTTATATTTGAATCAATATTTATTTATTACTCGACCGAAGAGGTTTCGTCATGGGTTACCTCGGAAGGAACCGGAGGAATTCCTCTTATATTTGAATCAATATTTATTTATTACGCGACCGAAGAGGTTTCGTCATGGGTTACCTCGAAAGGAACCGGAGGAATTCCTCTTATATTTGAATCAATATTTATTTATTACTCGACCGAAGAGGTTTCGTCATGGGTTACCTCGAAAGGAACCGGAGGAATTCCTCTTATATTTGAATCAATATTTATTTATTACGCGACCGAAGAGGTTTCGTCATGGGTTACCTCGAAAGGAACCGGAGGAATTCCTCTTATATTTGAATCAATATTTATTTATTACGCGACCGAAGAGGTTTCGTCATGGGTTACCTCGGAAGGAACCGGAGGAATTCCTCTTATATTTGAATCGATATTTATTTATTACGCGACCGAAGAGGTTCCGTCATGGGTTACGTCGAAAGGAACCGGAGGAATTCCTCTTATATTTGAATCAATATTTATTTATTACGCGACCGAAGAGGTTTCATCATGGGTTACGTCGAAAGGAACCGGAGGAATTCCTCTTATATTTGAATCGATATTTATTTATTACGCGACCGAAGAGGTTTCGTCATGGGTTACCTCGAGAGGAACCGGAGGAATTCCTCTTATATTTGAATCAATATTTATTTATTACGCGACCGAAGAGGTTTCGTCATGGGTTACCTCGAAAGGAACCGGAGGAATTCCTCTTATATTTGAATCAATATTTATTTATTACGCGACCGAAGAGGTTTCGTCATGGGTTACCTCGGAAGGAACCGGAGGAATTCCTCTTATATTTGAATCGATATTTATTTATTACTCGACCGAAGAGGTTTCGTCATGGGTTACCTCGAAAGGAACCGGAGGAATTCCTCTTATATTTGAATCAATATTTATTTATTACGCGACCGAAGAGGTTTCGTCATGGGTTACCTCGGAAAGAACCGGAGGAATTCCTCTTATATTTGAATCGATATTTATTTATTACGCGACCGAAGAGGTTTCGTCATGGGTTACCTCGAAAGGAACCGGAGGAATTCCTCTTATATTTGAATCAATATTTATTTATTACGCGACCGAAGAGGTTTCGTCATGGGTTACCTCGAGAGGAACCGGAGGAATTCCTCTTATATTTGAATCGATATTTATTTATTACTCGACCGAAGAGGTTTCGTCATGGGTTACCTCGAAAGGAACCGGAGGAATTCCTCTTAAATTTGAATCAATATTTATTTATTACGCGACCGAAGAGGTTTCGTCATGGGTTACCTCGAAAGGAACCGGAGGAATTCCTCTTATATTTGAATCAATATTTATTTATTACGCGACCGAAGAGGTTTCGTCATGGGTTACCTCGAAAGGAACCGGAGGAATTCCTCTTATATTTGAATCAATATTTATTTATTACGCGACCGAAGAGGTTTCGTCATGGGTTACCTCGGAAGGAACCGGAGGAATTCCTCTTATATTTGAATCGATATTTATTTATTACGCGACCGAAGAGGTTTCGTCATGGGTTACCTCGAAAGGAACCGGAGGAATTCCTCTTAAATTTGAATCAATATTTATTTATTACGCGACCGAAGAGGTTCCGTCATGGGTTACGTCGAAAGGAACCGGAGGAATTCCTCTTATATTTGAATCAATATTTATTTATTACGCGACCGAAGAGGTTTCATCATGGGTTACGTCGAAAGGAACCGGAGGAATTCCTCTTATATTTGAATCGATATTTATTTATTACGCGACCGAAGAGGTTTCGTCATGGGTTACCTCGAGAGGAACCGGAGGAATTCCTCTTATATTTGAATCAATATTTATTTATTACGCGACCGAAGAGGTTTCGTCATGGGTTACCTCGAAAGGAACCGGAGGAATTCCTCTTATATTTGAATCAATATTTATTTATTACGCGACCGAAGAGGTTTCGTCATGGGTTACCTCGGAAGGAACCGGAGGAATTCCTCTTATATTTGAATCGATATTTATTTATTACTCGACCGAAGAGGTTTCGTCATGGGTTACCTCGAAAGGAACCGGAGGAATTCCTCTTATATTTGAATCAATATTTATTTATTACGCGACCGAAGAGGTTTCGTCATGGGTTACCTCGGAAAGAACCGGAGGAATTCCTTCTATATTTGAATCGATATTTATTTATTACGCGACCGAAGAGGTTTCGTCATGGGTTACCTTGGAAGGAACCGGAGGAATTCCTCTTATATTTGAATCGATATTTATTTATTACGCGACCGAAGAGGTTTCGTCATGGGTTACGTCGAAAGGAACCGGAGGAATTCCTCTTATATTTGAATCAATATTTATTTATTACGCGACCGAAGAGGTTTCATCATGGGTTACCTCGAAAGGAACCGGAGGAATTCCTCTTATATTTGAATCGATATTTATTTATTACGCGACCGAAGAGGTTTCGTCATGGGTTACCTCGAGAGGAACCGGAGGAATTCCTCTTATATTTGAATCAATATTTATTTATTACGCGACCGAAGAGGTTTCGTCATGGGTTACCTCGGAAGGAACCGGAGGAATTCCTCTTATATTTGAATCAATATTTATTTATTACTCGACCGAAGAGGTTTCGTCATGGGTTACCTCGGAAGGAACCGGAGGAATTCCTCTTATATTTGAATCAATATTTATTTATTACGCGACCGAAGAGGTTTCGTCATGGGTTACCTCGAAAGGAACCGGAGGAATTCCTCTTATATTTGAATCAATATTTATTTATTACTCGACCGAAGAGGTTTCGTCATGGGTTACCTCGAAAGGAACCGGAGGAATTCCTCTTATATTTGAATCAATATTTATTTATTACGCGACCGAAGAGGTTTCGTCATGGGTTACCTCGAAAGGAACCGGAGGAATTCCTCTTATATTTGAATCAATATTTATTTATTACGCGACCGAAGAGGTTTCGTCATGGGTTACCTCGGAAGGAACCGGAGGAATTCCTCTTATATTTGAATCGATATTTATTTATTACGCGACCGAAGAGGTTCCGTCATGGGTTACGTCGAAAGGAACCGGAGGAATTCCTCTTATATTTGAATCAATATTTATTTATTACGCGACCGAAGAGGTTTCATCATGGGTTACGTCGAAAGGAACCGGAGGAATTCCTCTTATATTTGAATCGATATTTATTTATTACGCGACCGAAGAGGTTTCGTCATGGGTTACCTCGAGAGGAACCGGAGGAATTCCTCTTATATTTGAATCAATATTTATTTATTACGCGACCGAAGAGGTTTCGTCATGGGTTACCTCGAAAGGAACCGGAGGAATTCCTCTTATATTTGAATCAATATTTATTTATTACGCGACCGAAGAGGTTTCGTCATGGGTTACCTCGGAAGGAACCGGAGGAATTCCTCTTATATTTGAATCGATATTTATTTATTACTCGACCGAAGAGGTTTCGTCATGGGTTACCTCGAAAGGAACCGGAGGAATTCCTCTTATATTTGAATCAATATTTATTTATTACGCGACCGAAGAGGTTTCGTCATGGGTTACCTCGGAAAGAACCGGAGGAATTCCTCTTATATTTGAATCGATATTTATTTATTACGCGACCGAAGAGGTTTCGTCATGGGTTACCTCGAAAGGAACCGGAGGAATTCCTCTTATATTTGAATCAATATTTATTTATTACGCGACCGAAGAGGTTTCGTCATGGGTTACCTCGAGAGGAACCGGAGGAATTCCTCTTATATTTGAATCGATATTTATTTATTACTCGACCGAAGAGGTTTCGTCATGGGTTACCTCGAAAGGAACCGGAGGAATTCCTCTTAAATTTGAATCAATATTTATTTATTACGCGACCGAAGAGGTTTCGTCATGGGTTACCTCGAAAGGAACCGGAGGAATTCCTCTTATATTTGAATCAATATTTATTTATTACGCGACCGAAGAGGTTTCGTCATGGGTTACCTCGAAAGGAACCGGAGGAATTCCTCTTATATTTGAATCAATATTTATTTATTACGCGACCGAAGAGGTTTCGTCATGGGTTACCTCGGAAGGAACCGGAGGAATTCCTCTTATATTTGAATCGATATTTATTTATTACGCGACCGAAGAGGTTTCGTCATGGGTTACCTCGAAAGGAACCGGAGGAATTCCTCTTAAATTTGAATCAATATTTATTTATTACGCGACCGAAGAGGTTCCGTCATGGGTTACGTCGAAAGGAACCGGAGGAATTCCTCTTATATTTGAATCAATATTTATTTATTACGCGACCGAAGAGGTTTCATCATGGGTTACGTCGAAAGGAACCGGAGGAATTCCTCTTATATTTGAATCGATATTTATTTATTACGCGACCGAAGAGGTTTCGTCATGGGTTACCTCGAGAGGAACCGGAGGAATTCCTCTTATATTTGAATCAATATTTATTTATTACGCGACCGAAGAGGTTTCGTCATGGGTTACCTCGAAAGGAACCGGAGGAATTCCTCTTATATTTGAATCAATATTTATTTATTACGCGACCGAAGAGGTTTCGTCATGGGTTACCTCGGAAGGAACCGGAGGAATTCCTCTTATATTTGAATCGATATTTATTTATTACTCGACCGAAGAGGTTTCGTCATGGGTTACCTCGAAAGGAACCGGAGGAATTCCTCTTATATTTGAATCAATATTTATTTATTACGCGACCGAAGAGGTTTCGTCATGGGTTACCTCGGAAAGAACCGGAGGAATTCCTCTTATATTTGAATCGATATTTATTTATTACGCGACCGAAGAGGTTTCGTCATGGGTTACCTCGAAAGGAACCGGAGGAATTCCTCTTATATTTGAATCAATATTTATTTATTACGCGACCGAAGAGGTTTCGTCATGGGTTACCTCGAGAGGAACCGGAGGAATTCCTCTTATATTTGAATCGATATTTATTTATTACTCGACCGAAGAGGTTTCGTCATGGGTTACCTCGAAAGGAACCGGAGGAATTCCTCTTAAATTTGAATCAATATTTATTTATTACGCGACCGAAGAGGTTTCGTCATGGGTTACCTCGGAAGGAACCGGAGGAATTCCTCTTATATTTGAATCGATATTTATTTATTACGCGACCGAAGAGGTTTCGTCATGGGTTACCTCGAGAGGAACCGGAGGAATTCCTCTTATATTTGAATCAATATTTATTTATTACGCGACCGAAGAGGTTTCGTCATGGGTTACCTCGGAAGGAACCGGAGGAATTCCTCTTATATTTGAATCGATATTTATTTATTACGCGACCGAAGAGGTTTCGTCATGGGTTACCTCGGAAGGAACCGGAGGAATTCCTCTTATATTTGAATCGATATTTATTTATTACGCGACCGAAGAGGTTTCGTCATGGGTTACCTCGAAAGGAACCGGAGGAATTCCTCTTAAATTTGAATCAATATTTATTTATTACGCGACCGAAGAGGTTCCGTCATGGGTTACGTCGAAAGGAACCGGAGGAATTCCTCTTATATTTGAATCAATATTTATTTATTACGCGACCGAAGAGGTTTCATCATGGGTTACGTCGAAAGGAACCGGAGGAATTCCTCTTATATTTGAATCGATATTTATTTATTACGCGACCGAAGAGGTTTCGTCATGGGTTACCTCGAGAGGAACCGGAGGAATTCCTCTTATATTTGAATCAATATTTATTTATTACGCGACCGAAGAGGTTTCGTCATGGGTTACCTCGAAAGGAACCGGAGGAATTCCTCTTATATTTGAATCAATATTTATTTATTACGCGACCGAAGAGGTTTCGTCATGGGTTACGTCGAAAGGAACCGGAGGAATTCCTCTTATATTTGAATCGATATTTATTTATTACTCGACCGAAGAGGTTTCGTCATGGGTTACCTCGAAAGGAACCGGAGGAATTCCTCTTATATTTGAATCAATATTTATTTATTACGCGACCGAAGAGGTTTCGTCATGGGTTACCTCGGAAGGAACCGGAGGAATTCCTCTTATATTTGAATCGATATTTATTTATTACTCGACCGAAGAGGTTTCGTCATGGGTTACCTCGAAAGGAACCGGAGGAATTCCTCTTATATTTGAATCAATATTTATTTATTACGCGACCGAAGAGGTTTCGTCATGGGTTACCTCGGAAGGAACCGGAGGAATTCCTCTTATATTTGAATCGATATTTATTTATTACGCGACCGAAGAGGTTTCGTCATGGGTTACCTCGAAAGGAACCGGAGGAATTCCTCTTATATTTGAATCAATATTTATTTATTACGCGACCGAAGAGGTTTCGTCATGGGTTACCTCGAGAGGAACCGGAGGAATTCCTCTTATATTTGAATCGATATTTATTTATTACTCGACCGAAGAGGTTTCGTCATGGGTTACCTCGAAAGGAACCGGAGGAATTCCTCTTAAATTTGAATCAATATTTATTTATTACGCGACCGAAGAGGTTTCGTCATGGGTTACCTCGGAAGGAACCGGAGGAATTCCTCTTATATTTGAATCGATATTTATTTATTACGCGACCGAAGAGGTTTCGTCATGGGTTACCTCGAGAGGAACCGGAGGAATTCCTCTTATATTTGAATCAATATTTATTTATTACGCGACCGAAGAGGTTTCGTCATGGGTTACCTCGAAAGGAACCGGAGGAATTCCTCTTATATTTGAATCGATATTTATTTATTACGCGACCGAAGAGGTTTCGTCATGGGTTACCTCGAAAGGAACCGGAGGAATTCCTCTTATATTTGAATCGATATTTATTTATTACGCGACCGAAGAGGTTTCGTCATGGGTTACCTCGAAAGGAACCGGAGGAATTCCTCTTATATTTGAATCAATATTTATTTATTACGCGACCGAAGAGGTTTCGTCATGGGTTACCTCGAGAGGAACCGGAGGAATTCCTCTTATATTTGAATCAATATTTATTTATTACGCGACCGAAGAGGTTTCGTCATGGGTTACCTCGAAAGGAACCGGAGGAATTCCTCTTAAATTTGAATCAATATTTATTTATTACGCGACCGAAGAGGTTCCGTCATGGGTTACGTCGAAAGGAACCGGAGGAATTCCTCTTATATTTGAATCAATATTTATTTATTACGCGACCGAAGAGGTTTCATCATGGGTTACGTCGAAAGGAACCGGAGGAATTCCTCTTATATTTGAATCGATATTTATTTATTACGCGACCGAAGAGGTTTCGTCATGGGTTACCTCGAGAGGAACCGGAGGAATTCCTCTTATATTTGAATCAATATTTATTTATTACGCGACCGAAGAGGTTTCGTCATGGGTTACCTCGAAAGGAACCGGAGGAATTCCTCTTATATTTGAATCAATATTTATTTATTACGCGACCGAAGAGGTTTCGTCATGGGTTACCTCGGAAGGAACCGGAGGAATTCCTCTTATATTTGAATCGATATTTATTTATTACTCGACCGAAGAGGTTTCGTCATGGGTTACCTCGAAAGGAACCGGAGGAATTCCTCTTATATTTGAATCAATATTTATTTATTACGCGACCGAAGAGGTTTCGTCATGGGTTACCTCGGAAGGAACCGGAGGAATTCCTCTTATATTTGAATCGATATTTATTTATTACGCGACCGAAGAGGTTTCGTCATGGGTTACCTCGAAAGGAACCGGAGGAATTCCTCTTATATTTGAATCAATATTTATTTATTACGCGACCGAAGAGGTTTCGTCATGGGTTACCTCGAGAGGAACCGGAGGAATTCCTCTTATATTTGAATCGATATTTATTTATTACTCGACCGAAGAGGTTTCGTCATGGGTTACCTCGAAAGGAACCGGAGGAATTCCTCTTAAATTTGAATCAATATTTATTTATTACGCGACCGAAGAGGTTTCGTCATGGGTTACCTCGGAAGGAACCGGAGGAATTCCTCTTATATTTGAATCGATATTTATTTATTACGCGACCGAAGAGGTTTCGTCATGGGTTACCTCGAGAGGAACCGGAGGAATTCCTCTTATATTTGAATCAATATTTATTTATTACGCGACCGAAGAGGTTTCGTCATGGGTTACCTCGAAAGGAACCGGAGGAATTCCTCTTATATTTGAATCGATATTTATTTATTACGCGACCGAAGAGGTTTCGTCATGGGTTACCTCGAAAGGAACCGGAGGAATTCCTCTTATATTTGAATCGATATTTATTTATTACGCGACCGAAGAGGTTTCGTCATGGGTTACCTCGAAAGGAACCGGAGGAATTCCTCTTATATTTGAATCAATATTTATTTATTACGCGACCGAAGAGGTTTCGTCATGGGTTACCTCGAAAGGAACCGGAGGAATTCCTCTTATATTTGAATCAATATTTATTTATTACGCGACCGAAGAGGTTTCGTCATGGGTTACCTCGAAAGGAACCGGAGGAATTCCTCTTAAATTTGAATCAATATTTATTTATTACGCGACCGAAGAGGATCCGTCATGGGTTACGTCGAAAGGAACCGGAGGAATTCCTCTTATATTTGAATCAATATTTATTTATTACGCGACCGAAGAGGTTTCATCATGGGTTACGTCGAAAGGAACCGGAGGAATTCCTCTTATATTTGAATCGATATTTATTTATTACGCGACCGAAGAGGTTTCGTCATGGGTTACCTCGAGAGGAACCGGAGGAATTCCTCTTATATTTGAATCAATATTTATTTATTACGCGACCGAAGAGGTTTCGTCATGGGTTACCTCGAAAGGAACCGGAGGAATTCCTCTTATATTTGAATCAATATTTATTTATTACGCGACCGAAGAGGTTTCGTCATGGGTTACCTCGGAAGGAACCGGAGGAATTCCTCTTATATTTGAATCGATATTTATTTATTACTCGACCGAAGAGGTTTCGTCATGGGTTACCTCGAAAGGAACCGGAGGAATTCCTCTTATATTTGAATCAATATTTATTTATTACGCGACCGAAGAGGTTTCGTCATGGGTTACCTCGGAAGGAACCGGAGGAATTCCTCTTATATTTGAATCGATATTTATTTATTACGCGACCGAAGAGGTTTCGTCATGGGTTACCTCGAAAGGAACCGGAGGAATTCCTCTTAAATTTGAATCAATATTTATTTATTACGCGACCGAAGAGGTTCCGTCATGGGTTACGTCGAAAGGAACCGGAGGAATTCCTCTTATATTTGAATCAATATTTATTTATTACGCGACCGAAGAGGTTTCATCATGGGTTACGTCGAAAGGAACCGGAGGAATTCCTCTTATATTTGAATCGATATTTATTTATTACGCGACCGAAGAGGTTTCGTCATGGGTTACCTCGAGAGGAACCGGAGGAATTCCTCTTATATTTGAATCAATATTTATTTATTACGCGACCGAAGAGGTTTCGTCATGGGTTACCTCGAAAGGAACCGGAGGAATTCCTCTTATATTTGAATCAATATTTATTTATTACGCGACCGAAGAGGTTTCGTCATGGGTTACCTCGAGAGGAACCGGAGGAATTCCTCTTATATTTGAATCGATATTTATTTATTACTCGACCGAAGAGGTTTCGTCATGGGTTACCTCGAAAGGAACCGGAGGAATTCCTCTTATATTTGAATCAATATTTATTTATTACGCGACCGAAGAGGTTTCGTCATGGGTTACCTCGGAAGGAACCGGAGGAATTCCTCTTATATTTGAATCGATATTTATTTATTACGCGACCGAAGAGGTTTCGTCATGGGTTACCTCGAAAGGAACCGGAGGAATTCCTCTTAAATTTGAATCAATATTTATTTATTACGCGACCGAAGAGGTTCCGTCATGGGTTACGTCGAAAGGAACCGGAGGAATTCCTCTTATATTTGAATCAATATTTATTTATTACGCGACCGAAGAGGTTTCATCATGGGTTACGTCGAAAGGAACCGGAGGAATTCCTCTTATATTTGAATCGATATTTATTTATTACGCGACCGAAGAGGTTTCGTCATGGGTTACCTCGAGAGGAACCGGAGGAATTCCTCTTATATTTGAATCAATATTTATTTATTACGCGACCGAAGAGGTTTCGTCATGGGTTACCTCGAAAGGAACCGGAGGAATTCCTCTTATATTTGAATCAATATTTATTTATTACGCGACCGAAGAGGTTTCGTCATGGGTTACCTCGGAAGGAACCGGAGGAATTCCTCTTATATTTGAATCGATATTTATTTATTACTCGACCGAAGAGGTTTCGTCATGGGTTACCTCGAAAGGAACCGGAGGAATTCCTCTTATATTTGAATCAATATTTATTTATTACGCGACCGAAGAGGTTTCGTCATGGGTTACCTCGGAAGGAACCGGAGGAATTCCTCTTATATTTGAATCGATATTTATTTATTACGCGACCGAAGAGGTTTCGTCATGGGTTACCTCGAAAGGAACCGGAGGAATTCCTCTTATATTTGAATCAATATTTATTTATTACGCGACCGAAGAGGTTTCGTCATGGGTTACCTCGAGAGGAACCGGAGGAATTCCTCTTATATTTGAATCGATATTTATTTATTACTCGACCGAAGAGGTTTCGTCATGGGTTACCTCGAAAGGAACCGGAGGAATTCCTCTTAAATTTGAATCAATATTTATTTATTACGCGACCGAAGAGGTTTCGTCATGGGTTACCTCGGAAGGAACCGGAGGAATTCCTCTTATATTTGAATCGATATTTATTTATTACGCGACCGAAGAGGTTTCGTCATGGGTTACCTCGAGAGGAACCGGAGGAATTCCTCTTATATTTGAATCAATATTTATTTATTACGCGACCGAAGAGGTTTCGTCATGGGTTACCTCGAAAGGAACCGGAGGAATTCCTCTTATATTTGAATCGATATTTATTTATTACGCGACCGAAGAGGTTTCGTCATGGGTTACCTCGAAAGGAACCGGAGGAATTCCTCTTATATTTGAATCGATATTTATTTATTACGCGACCGAAGAGGTTTCGTCATGGGTTACCTCGAAAGGAACCGGAGGAATTCCTCTTATATTTGAATCAATATTTATTTATTACGCGACCGAAGAGGTTTCGTCATGGGTTACCTCGAGAGGAACCGGAGGAATTCCTCTTATATTTGAATCAATATTTATTTATTACGCGACCGAAGAGGTTTCGTCATGGGTTACCTCGAAAGGAACCGGAGGAATTCCTCTTATATTTGAATCGATATTTATTTATTACGCGACCGAAGAGGTTTCGTCATGGGTTACCTCGAAAGGAACCGGAGGAATTCCTCTTATATTTGAATCGATATTTATTTATTACGCGACCGAAGAGGTTTCGTCATGGGTTACCTCGAAAGGAACCGGAGGAATTCCTCTTATATTTGAATCGATATTTATTTATTACGCGACCGAAGAGGTTTCGTCATGGGTTACCTCGGAAGGAACCGGAGGAATTCCTCTTATATTTGAATCGATATTTATTTATTACGCGACCGAAGAGGTTTCGTCATGGGTTACCTCGAGAGGAACCGGAGGAATTCCTCTTATATTTGAATCAATATTTATTTATTACGCGACCGAAGAGGTTTCGTCATGGGTTACCTCGAAAGGAACCGGAGGAATTCCTCTTATATTTGAATCGATATTTATTTATTACGCGACCGAAGAGGTTTCGTCATGGGTTACCTCGAAAGGAACCGGAGGAATTCCTCTTATATTTGAATCGATATTTATTTATTACGCGACCGAAGAGGTTTCGTCATGGGTTACCTCGAAAGGAACCGGAGGAATTCCTCTTATATTTGAATCAATATTTATTTATTACGCGACCGAAGAGGTTTCGTCATGGGTTACCTCGAAAGGAACCGGAGGAATTCCTCTTATATTTGAATCAATATTTATTTATTACGCGACCGAAGAGGTTTCGTCATGGGTTACCTCGAAAGGAACCGGAGGAATTCCTCTTAAATTTGAATCAATATTTATTTATTACGCGACCGAAGAGGTTCCGTCATGGGTTACGTCGAAAGGAACCGGAGGAATTCCTCTTATATTTGAATCAATATTTATTTATTACGCGACCGAAGAGGTTTCATCATGGGTTACGTCGAAAGGAACCGGAGGAATTCCTCTTATATTTGAATCGATATTTATTTATTACGCGACCGAAGAGGTTTCGTCATGGGTTACCTCGAGAGGAACCGGAGGAATTCCTCTTATATTTGAATCAATATTTATTTATTACGCGACCGAAGAGGTTTCGTCATGGGTTACCTCGAAAGGAACCGGAGGAATTCCTCTTATATTTGAATCAATATTTATTTATTACGCGACCGAAGAGGTTTCGTCATGGGTTACCTCGGAAGGAACCGGAGGAATTCCTCTTATATTTGAATCGATATTTATTTATTACTCGACCGAAGAGGTTTCGTCATGGGTTACCTCGAAAGGAACCGGAGGAATTCCTCTTATATTTGAATCAATATTTATTTATTACGCGACCGAAGAGGTTTCGTCATGGGTTACCTCGGAAGGAACCGGAGGAATTCCTCTTATATTTGAATCGATATTTATTTATTACGCGACCGAAGAGGTTTCGTCATGGGTTACCTCGAAAGGAACCGGAGGAATTCCTCTTATATTTGAATCAATATTTATTTATTACGCGACCGAAGAGGTTTCGTCATGGGTTACCTCGAGAGGAACCGGAGGAATTCCTCTTATATTTGAATCGATATTTATTTATTACTCGACCGAAGAGGTTTCGTCATGGGTTACCTCGAAAGGAACCGGAGGAATTCCTCTTAAATTTGAATCAATATTTATTTATTACGCGACCGAAGAGGTTTCGTCATGGGTTACCTCGGAAGGAACCGGAGGAATTCCTCTTATATTTGAATCGATATTTATTTATTACGCGACCGAAGAGGTTTCGTCATGGGTTACCTCGAGAGGAACCGGAGGAATTCCTCTTATATTTGAATCAATATTTATTTATTACGCGACCGAAGAGGTTTCGTCATGGGTTACCTCGGAAGGAACCGGAGGAATTCCTCTTATATTTGAATCGATATTTATTTATTACGCGACCGAAGAGGTTTCGTCATGGGTTACCTCGGAAGGAACCGGAGGAATTCCTCTTATATTTGAATCGATATTTATTTATTACGCGACCGAAGAGGTTTCGTCATGGGTTACCTCGGAAGGAACCGGAGGAATTCCTCTTATATTTGAATCGATATTTATTTATTACGCGACCGAAGAGGTTTCGTCATGGGTTACCTCGAAAGGAACCGGAGGAATTCCTCTTATATTTGAATCAATATTTATTTATTAAGCGACCGAAGAGGTTTCGTCATAGGTTACCTCGAAAGGTACCGGAAGAACCCTCTATTTTTTAGAATGACAATTAGTTATTGCGCGACGCCAGAGGTTCCGTTATGTTCCTTCTTTAAACCGAAGCCATGGTATATTTATCAACTTTTTTCCGTTCAATTAAAATCAAAAAGCAATCGCTTTTTTGAATAGAAAATGAGTATTAGTAATTGATAAAAAAAAAAGCAGTCAGATATATATTTTCGAAACTACGACAAATAAAACAAGTCACAAGTAACAAACATCTAGACCATATTATTTTATCTACACAAATACCTATAATAAAGAACTGTTTTATTTACATAAACATATATAAATATATATAATATATTTCACTAAACATGGACATCAAACATACCCACACATACCATGAATTAAATCTGAAATGTTTAACTGTTTGCTCGTGGCTAGTCATTTACGCTGGTATAAAAAATTACTACTACTATTCTGTGTTGCAATCATAACTGCTAACCCATATTATGTTTTCGGATTCATGTAAATCTATGAATACCCCACTTCGTATAAAATTTAACCGTTGGCTTGTTTTGCGTCACCCGGCGGATACCTATGCTTTACACTCTAATTTCTTTTTAAGTTCTCCCTCATTTTTTTGAGTGCTGACGACAATAATATGTAGCATGGAGGTTATTCTATTGATACTGATAGAATCATAATCTCGTGTGAAATTCGAAAAGATCAACGCCACGATAAATAATGTAAGCCAACCACCGCCATCTGAAAATAATTGTGAATTATCAATTTCCAAACAAATTAAAAATAACCCGTTAAATAAATATGAAAATAACGACGTCTAGTTTTGGTCTGATTCAAATACGTAGTAAAACTTTGAAAACATCTATGATTGCTGTTTCATGTTCCTGGAATGATACTGATAAATTCTCCCCCAGAAAGAATTTTGGCTTAACGCTATATTGCGTCACATATAGCGCTAAGCCAAAATCATTTCATTTTTTCAAAACATAATAATTGAGCTCAGTAAGAGCTAGAATGCAAGAATGATGTCTACTGTTACGAAAATTGAAATCATATGATTGGAATATATGTTTTGACTAAAAAAACCCAGTATTTTTCTTTTCTCTGCAAATCTTGTAGAAATTAATAACAATTTTTTGACAATATTCCTGAAATACTCATAAAAAGATTCAACTACTCGCGAACCATTTTACATTACATCCATTTAGATGGCATAACGTGCACTTATAATTTCTGTGGTCATTAAAGGTTTTCGCACATATAATATGTAAAATTCGTCCGCAGTACTCACACCTTATCGAATCTGTCAAATTGTCCCTCGAGCCACAAATACTGCAGTTATCCCTTATTGAAATAAGGTTCTCCATTAGGAATGTCTCGAGGAACGTCCGGTATTGTACTGGGTCGAATTTTTCAATAGATTCCCCGGTCAAGAAAGATTCTATGAATTTAAGTACGTAAACCCCACAATTTATGCCATCTTGCTGCTGGGGGACTTTTTCTTCGATGATTGTCCATTCAACAATATCAACAAATCTCATAACTCCAGCTTTTATGGTAGATGTGAAGAAACCTTCTACTGTTTTTCTCAATCTCTCCTGAGATTTTAATGAGTCGAAATAATGGAATTTTTTTGAATTGTGATCGATCACAATAAAAAAAAAATGCATATTTGTTAAAACTGGAACGATCCACATGTGACCAGTTCTATTGGCAAATAAATCACCCAATCTCGATTTTGCATAGTCAGTAAGAGTTGCATTCGTACAAAACAGAGAAGGACTATCAAAAAAGCCAACATACTGGACATCTGTAGATTCTGACTTCTGTATTAACAAAAGCGCAATATCTTCGACGCAAAAATTTGTTAACATCTGCTTAGGACTTAAGCAGATTAACTCATCGTAGGCAACCGATCGGATGTTGCCCTGAAGATGTAAAAATCCCAACCGTCCTTCAGGGTCTTCAGCTCCTCGTTTGAAAAAGGCGCTATTAGTGTAGTATCCATTTGGTAGAGTACCACACTTCTTGTAAGGAGAAACTAATGGCTCAGTGCTGCGTAATGAGCCTAATGAATATCCCTGATGAATTGGAATGTGTATAGTCTCATTTTCAATATAGATGCAACAGATCACATTAGTCACACTCTCCATTTTCAAGTTGAATATTGTTTTTGCCTTCTTAAAATTATTGAAATCGTAATTAGGTTTTAAAGGCTCATCCTTAGCTGCACGTTTCCAACGGGATACAGCTCCTTCAACATCCCGTTGCGTAACGATTCCAATATCCATCCCATTAGAAGCCAACGCTGATGGTTTCTCGCCATCTTGAAGCATTGTAATCTTATTTGCAAAGTCCCCAACTGTAACTGTCATAGTCGATTCCAAGTTTTTTTGAAGTTCTTTTTCAATTTCAATGTCATTTATCTTCATCTCCTGTCTTCGTTTAGTCCCACGAATTATGAAATTCTTATAACGAAGACTAAAGGCCAAAATATAATCCTTCAATACTTTTATAAGGATGTCAACACGAATCGGACATTTTCCGATACGATTGGACATCCTCCGGAGAGTTTCCTTCAACATACTGAAGTAACTTTCAGCATTTGCGTTACTGAAACGCACTTGTACTGAAATTTTCTCATTGGGATCTTTCGATGGGATCATCACCGCCGAAATTAGAGGTAAAAAGGCAAAATATTGACGAATAACATATTTTAAGAATGCAATTTCGTTATTTTTATCGTCAACATCCAAATTCTTGATAATATCTTCTAGAATTCTCATGCAATCTTTAAAAAACGGGCTTTTCTTATATATAGCCTCATCTCGTATCGTATTCCGGTCAAATAGGGTTTCATTGCTGCTCTCCAACGTTACATTGAATATATTCTTGCAATGTTCAAATAATACAAACTCCCGGAGTGAATTATTTCTCTGATACTCATTCCCTAGAAGGACATATATAAGGTTTTTGAAAATGTTCAAAAATTCGTTATGTGTTTCGGAGTGCACCACATATACGAAAATCACTTTCAGAATAGTTCTCTGTTTAGATTGTTCGAAATATAATTCTATGTCACGGTGTATGTGTTTAAACAAATGAACTGTACATAATTGTATGAGAACTAAATTTTCATGTTTCTCTTTGACCCCCGTAACAATTAAGTATGTCGTTTCCAAATATTGAGATACATCCATTCTATCATTAAATTCCTTTAAAATGGCGTTTATTTCAGCCCAATCATGATCAACCACTATACCATGAAATGGTGGGAAATAATTATAAAAACTTTCAAAAGAAGTTCTAATGTTCCATAAAAATCGTCGCAGACTCGTGCTAGTTCTTTCGTTTGTTATATAAGTAGCAAACGGAAATATTGACGGCTTCCGAGTATCTCCGGGAATGCATACGGGCCGTACAATGCTGAACATCATACGTTGTTTCCTGTTATCAGAATCCATATTGCTATGTCCAAACGGTTTGGCCACTATAGCACCGGTTCCATCAAAATGTAGCATAAACAAAGGCATTTCGGGTGTGGACACGAAATCAGAAAAATCTTTATGAAGAACAGAGAACTGCAACTTCGAAAACAACATGACCTCAAAGGGACAAACGCTTACATGTTGCAACATTTTGAATTCTGTTTTCCCTTTTTTGGGAGATCGAGGTAAATCTTTTTCGACAAGCCACATACTATGAAGAGATTCAATAGTATCTTTGGCTAAAAAGTCCTCTGCTTTGGCCTCTCTCCTTAAATTATAAATTGTATTAGCAGGGATCGGCCACACTGGTTTTTGGCAAACAATTTTATCGGTTTGCGTCGAAATAATTATTTTATCCTCATATTCACGAGGAGCAAATTTCAAACTCTCGTCCTTTGCATGATTACGATTGGGACCACGAAGTTGAAATGTTCGTACATTCATATCGGAATGCAATTTGTCATTGGATGACTCCCAAACTTCAAATATTTTGGAGCCATCTTCTGGATTGCATTCCTTACTTTGCATGGAGTGTTTCAGTAAAAACAGCTTACATGGAAGTTTATTGCCTTCTACGCAATATGCTGAGATTTGCAAAACATTTGTCCTGCTCAAAAAATTGTATCTTTTGATTCCAATTACACTGCAGGTATGCTTCTTTTCTAACCATTGATTCACAATAACACTTGCATAATCATATGGAAGAAAAGAAGGCCTAAAAAGAGCATCGTATGAAACGAATTTCTTCCACTCTGCAGCAGTGAAAAGGATCGAAAAATCTACTCTTTTAAAATTAAAAGCCCCCCACGAATAATTCCTTTTCCCGTCCCAAACTTCAGGCGCACAATCCATTTCTGAAAATAAAAAGAACCAAAATTTTCTTTCAAATTTAATTTTACAGAAGATTGCTGGCGTTGAAAAAATACCTGTGTTGTTCTGGTTAACAGCTTCAAAATTCCTAAAAGAAAAGAATGTCTTACATTATTAAAGTCACAATGAATGAAATCGAATCAGATACGGAGAAAAATTAATCGAAAGTTTGAAGTTTCCGTCAACAAAGACAAGAATCAATCAAAACCAACTATTTTTTCCAATTAATGACTAAATTAGATTTTTGACCTATCCAACTCATTTTTATCAAATAAATTAGACATCCAGTTAATGTGTATGAATAAGGTTAATGTAGATAGTAGAGTGGGTTAGTGAGATGGTTATAATCTTAATGAAAAAAAAAAACATTATTTCAGCGATACCAAATTGATGTTGTCATGCCTCAGTGTCAGTTTGTGTGACGTGAAATATAGCCTTCAAACGAACCCTGTTGTGTTATACATAATCATTTTCAGTTAGTCAGTTGAACTTCCTGTCAGAAGCTAATTTTGGTTTTTGCTCGAATCAAAATAGTCGAGATGTCGCAACATATGACTGCTACTTACAATCGGATTTATTTTTGCAAAAAAGCTTGCGAAATTGGTGCAACAAAGCCTGCATTAAGTGTTGTAGAATGTGTTAGGCTGTTAAGAAAACGGAAGCTAGGAGAAACGATCTCATTGACTGAAGCTGCTGGCCTTGGATACTCTAGCAGGAAAATAGAACATTCTAAATGTTCGGATGATACATCTTACCACTTTAATTGTTGAAACCCGTTTGAGGGATATCAGTACATATAACAAACAGCTCTTTTCAGGACCACCATTTGGAGTTTCAAAAAAATCAAAAAAACATATTTCGGAACAATGAAAAAATTACATTTAAAAAAATGTTCCGAACAAAACCTACGTTAAACTTACGTCCGTGCTTAGGCTCAGACCCTCCTACTTTTTGACGTGGGACTACGTCTAATTCGAATATGTGGGGGATAGAATGAAAACCTAAACACAGAACATGCAGGAAAAAAATGAAAGACTTCGAATGCGTATAACTCGAACATTTCTTGATAGATCGGAAAGATGTTTGCGTCAATTGATAGGAAATATTTCTACGTATCTATCACAATTAATAAAATGTTATTTTTCCTGAGATGAATATGTGAATAATTATAAAATGTCAAGCGTAGAAATTTAGTGGTCGCCAATAAGCCCATAAGAAAATTTCAAATTCACCCTATCTCTCCCCAAGCAAATAAGAATCAATTTACTTTTTTATTATTTCGGATATCACTTTAGAATGCATTGAACTGTAATTTTGAACTGTTTAAAAATAACTCTTCCGTAAAAGGTTCGGTGTAGACCTACGTTTCTTCGGTTATGTCCCCGACATTACTCACCCGTCTTTTTTTTCCTGTTCAGTGTTTAGATTTTCATTTTATCCTCATAAAGTCTTATTAGACATAGTCCCTACGTCAAAAGTATTCGCATTCCGAGCGAGCGCTTCATCCAAACCTCATTCGCAAAGGTATGTATGTTTGAATAGAGCTTTGTTGATTACTCCTTATTGACAAAACGAGTAAGTTAAAACAAAAACGCATCGAAATATATAGGAAAATGAAATGCCTCCAATTTTCGAAAAGAACAATAAACATACAAAAGAGAACTGTTTTCGGCGTTGGCACCAACCCTGAAACCCGTAGTCCTACGTCAAAAGGTTCGTTTGTCACCACATTTCTCGCCTTTCTTGCAGCATTTAAATTCGAAGAGGATTTTATTGCTACCCCAACATTGAAATTAGAGATGAAACGGATATCCGGTAACATTACTACTATCCGGCCGGGTATCGGATATTAGAAAAAATCAATTATTTATGATAAACAGAAGATAATACAAAACAAAATAGCTCAATAACATCAAATCATAAATAAGGTTTGTTTACTGAAATGCAAGAATTTTCGTTCAAAATTAAATTTGTATAAACTCATAACATTAGAAAAAAAATGTATTTAAAACTCTTTGCAGGAAACCTTCATTTTCTAGTGAATAATATTGATTCTAAACAGAAAACTCATCACTTATGAAATTACCTTCAGATACATTTTTGACGTAGGACTACGTCTAACCGGAAGATATAGGGGGTGAAATGGAAATCTAGGCACTGAACAAGTAGGAAAAAATGCAAGATTTGAAACGCTTATAACTCGAGCATTTCTCAATAGATCGCAAAGGTTTTTGCATCAATTGATAGGAAATATATCTACGCATCTCTCATAACGAATAACATTTCATTTTTCTTGAGATAAATAATTGAATAATTGTGAAATATCAAGCATTGTCCAAATACACTATGTGCCCATTTTTGATTGGTCCATTCTGTGCTCCTCAAATCGTACCGACCAAAACGGGCAACCAGAGCAGCAGCGAAATAGAATGAAGCACGATTGGAAAGGAAAAAGAAAACAATGAACGAAACATTGGTCGCAGTCTCACACATGCGTAATTCTCGAGCCAGCCGGTCAGCTTAAAAATCCCCGCTCCGCTGCCGTAACGATCATTCTTTGTGTGGACACCAACTGGACAACATCGTTGCTGGACGAGCTGGACGGCGAGGGATCGAGTGCCTTTCTCAAGGCAAGAGGGCAGAGGTGGTAGCGCTGGAGTAGAGTAATAGAGTAGAGTAGAGTTTTAAAGGGCCTTTCTCAAGGCTAGAGACGAATGAACTGCAAAAGTTTAAAGTCTCTATAATTCAAGACCTTCCTTCCTTCCGTAACGATCATTCTCATTCAAACCGTACACCACATCGGTTCGCATCACAACATATCAACAAACCAACACAAGCAGCCATGGTTGGATATGGCAAAGGAGGACAAGAGAAGGGAAAGGCAAAATCCCGCTCGAACCGTGGTGATCTGCAATTTCCCGTAGGTGTATCCGCCAATTGCACCGGAAAAGGTTGCTAGATCGAACGCGTTAGTACCTGTGTACCAGTCCACCTAGCCGGCGTTATATAGTTTCGGCCGCCGGAGTGATCGAGTTAGCGGCAAAGCTGCTCGCGACGATAAGAAAACCTGCATTCGGAACAGAACACATTCGGTTCGGCGGACATCAAGACAACAGGCAGTTGCAGCGAATGGCGAGTGGCAAACGCAATCGCAAAACGGCATCAGGTAGCAGAAGAAAAAAGTTTGTTCTTTATACAAACTGCTTTGGCGGCAAATCCAGAACAAGGCGGCATCGAGGGCGTTCGAAATGGTTTTTTTCAAAACCACGAGTACTAAGTTTTCTAAATTGGAACCATTCCATAAAACAAGGCGCTTTTCAGGGCCATTAAACCTTCCAAAAAAGAGTTTAGGAAATAAAACATTATCCAAAATAATAATAAAACACAAATTGATGTTTTCATAATTTGTTTGCCAGGATTTGATGAGTATGTGAATTTGGCAGTTGTTCTGAGCTTATTGATAGTTGGGGACTTTCCTGATTATTCAATTTTCACCAATTCTTAAATTGTTTCCAGATTGAAAGTACAGTAATCTACAATTAGTTCGACATTTAGCTAATTGGACGGACATGTAATGCGACTTATTTAGTTGGACATTTTTGTAAACATAGAGATCCAAATTATGACCCCACATTGAATGTCGACACTGTACCACTGTCATCGCAAATGTTCAATTACAGGTTAAAATTACCTCCAATCCGGCACTGAGTGGTGGTAATGCGACGTGCCATTGAATGGGAAGAAATTTTCCAACTGTGAAAGCTGTGGCGAGTGACAACAAATCGCTAAACAGGAAGGTTTAGCCGAACAAGATGGGGATATCGAGTGATAACAAAACAATAAACTCTTTAGACTTTTTGTGATCCTGAAAAGGACCCTTTTTAGTCTGTATGTGAATCCAACGAGCGAACAAATCGTAATGAATGTATTTTTTTGCCATCGCTCCCTTTTAACGCTCATTCGTTCGTCTCGTTGGACCCGCCCCTTTGGCTGAGTCTGCCGATTTGTCTCTATCCTGTGAGTGTGTACCGCTAGAGTATAAAAGCTGTCCCCTTTGTATAGTCCTACGTCACTCCGGTTATGTCCCCGACATTACCCACCCGTCTTTTTGTAAGAGATTATTCTACCACATGAAGAAAATAATGTTTTCATTTCACATTGAACGAAGAAGTTTATTTTCATTCATATTTTCAATTTAAAAGGTGTTCATTCTGCCTGAAAACCTATTATTATCTTTAACGCTTCACTTGCTCATAAAAAGTAATTCAATGGCTTGTCGTTCATTTAGTTTTCACCGTGAAGTGTTCGGGAATAAGGCCCTTCATCATCGTTCATTATTTTTGTGTTAAAATGCGTTAATTTCTCCCTAGAATTTAATTCTCCATTTGCTTCAAGCACACATGTAGTTGGTCCTAGTTTCGTATTCGCAAAAAGGAGTCTAATATCCGACCTCGAAACATACCGAATATCCAGTATCCGGCTAAACTACTATTCGTTTCGTCACTAATAAAAAAATCATTATTATTGAAGCGACATAATTAATATCTGCGTATTGCTTCCGTCAGAGGTGAATTGTTGAAACTTACAGTTCTAAAATAACGAGAACTTCGTATGGTTCTAATCCTAAAACTGCCAGAAACACTACACACTAGAACACCATAATTGTACTTTTTTTTTCTTTGTTAGGGGAGACAATGAATATTTCGATTGATTTGTCTCCGTATATTGAACATACTCAAAATTTAATAATATAATTGAATGAGACAATTGAGAAACGCTCGCATAATAATATAAAAATTGAGTTCGGGATTGCAAATTTTATTGAAGTTGTACAAATTTCATAAAATCAACAATATTCATTACCTTCTAACAGATCAAGCTTTAAAAAATGTTTTTTTTATGAAAAACAATGCTATTATTTCATTATTACTGTTGAAGGAAGACCAATATTAAGGTATTATTTTTTTCAATCTTCCATTTTTCGGGAAATGATGAAAAATGAAACATTGACCAAAATCTGCATTTATTCCCTGTAGAAGATACTATTGAATGGTCTTACATCTCAATGTTTGTTCAGTTGTAGTAATGTAGAAAGTATTTTGTTTATCTGTTTTATTAAGTTATGTTATTGAAACACCTCCCGCAAAAAGTTGCTTTACACCGAATTTTATGTCCAATTAGGTTATATAGAATTATATGAAATTGATGGTAAGTGGTAGATAATAAATTAAACTACCTTTTGCCTAAAAACGTAACCATATGGTTGCTTTCCGAAGACATGAAAAACTATCGAAGTTTCTGTTGCGTCCAGAGACAACTTATTAACTATATTGTTCTGTTTGTACAGCAGCTTTGATTATTTTTCATGGCTTTGGGAAACAAACAATTGTAACGATTTGGCATAAAATGATAGGTTAGTTTATAAGCCACCACTCATCATTAGTTTCGTTCACTTTTAAATTACCATTGGGCAATTAATGCGGTTTAAAGCAACTAAGCAGAAAGAACATGATCCAACATAACCTAACAAAAAAACACCTAATCGAATGCGAAAATATGTCAAACTTTCTACAGTATTACTTTAAGAACACGCATTTTGGAATAGAAAAAAAAACGATTAAACTTGCTACAGAAAAAAAACAAGTTTTGATCATTTTTTATCTTCGATTTATCTTCAGTTCCCGGAAAATGGAAGATTCGAAAAAAATAAATTCTCGAACATTGGAGTTTCTTCGACGCCATTTATCGAAACTACACCAATGTTTCGTAAAAACCTGATTTATATCCGTACGAAATGGCTTTAAAACATTTGAATTTTAAAAAATACTCACCGTAAGACCAAAATAGGATGGACCCTAGACGCCGCTATTTTTTTTTAAATATTGAACGCTAGAAAAAGGAAAATTATTATAACATTTAATCAACAAATAAATGGCTACCCACCTTTAAAAGTTTTATGTTAAAATAGCAGTCAAAACTGCTGTTTGCTACAAAACACTTTTACAAAATATTGAACCACAATTTCTCAAGATTTCCTTACCGTCTCGTTAAATGCTTTCCAACAAATGCAAAGACTTATGAAAAGGCGGGAGAAACAACGAAAAAAACCAAAAATATGCAAAAGAGGTAGGATAACAAAATTATCAAGTTTACTATATATAACGGGGAAATATTGTCAAAAACAACTTCAATGTCTTCAATGAAGAAAGGTGGCATCATCCGAATCAATGTTTACAAACAAAATTTAAAACAGTAAAACAGTTGCAAAATTTGCTACTCGTTTGTTTGTTGATGATTCCGTACAAACGAAAGCATTATGAGTGCATGCGGAGCGTTAACCAAATGGCGAAAACAAGGCAGTCTTGCAGCTTAAGCCGGATTTAGACGTTGAGAGTTACTCGGTTGCGAGTAAACGTCAATCGATCCGAAGAATTACGAACGCACCCATACCACGTAATTTTACATTTGAATTGCATGTATGGGGCTTCTCGCAGTCGAGCGTTTTTTTTTGTTTGTAAACGAGCGAGTAGCTCCATACATACAAATCAAATGTCAAATTTCGTGGTATTGGTGCGTTCGTAATTCTTCGGATCGATTGATGTTTACTCGTAGCCGAGTAACTCACAACATCTAAATCCGGCTTTACGTAAGGCCGAGGACATAGTGAGCGCGATGCGATGCGGGCGCGAGCGCGGCCTCGTTTGCGGGGAAGCTCTTTCGTTCACGAATGCGGAAATCAAATGCAAACCGCCCGGACCTGACATAGTAAACGCGATGCGAACGCGATTTCAATACGGCGAAACTGTGTGGAGTGTTTTGCCGCGAGTGAACGCAAGTGATGGTTGCCAGACGATTTATCTATAAATATCTTCACAACCGAACTCATCAAACGAAAATAAAAATTGAGTTGTTAAGAGTTTTCTAACCAAATACCACTGAGAAAATGTTTCATTTGATGTACTTTCAATTTAGATTTTCGGTTGAAGCTTTTTCGAAAAAAATACAATATATTACTAAATTAAATATCTCACAATTCAACTGTTTACAGAATGAAGATGTGATATCATATCTGGCATCCTTGTGCTGGGTTGTTTACATGTGGAATGGAGTGGAATAAAACATCAAAAAAAAGTCACAGAAGGGTTGTGTCCGAGACACGACCGCATAGTTGACGTAGGATTCCGTTAGGTGATCTGTTGATTTTGGATATGTTTGAAGAATTACCTCGTTAAACTCTTTGATAATGATTTGATGGCCCTGTAAAGGACCGTTTTGTTTGGTTGTTGGGTATTGTTTGTTCACTCGACCAGTGTTTACCGAGTGATGATGAGAGAAGGATGGTAAACAGTCTTTAGATGGTGCGTATCAGATAAAAGATACCGAAGTGGAACGAGATATGATGAAAACCGCCCTCTGTGATCCTAGACAAGATACCTCCTGTGATATGTATGGATGAAGTAAAGAAAAAAAAACTCACCAATATATAAGATAATATAAGATAATTACCAATACCGAACACAATCATCAATTTTTCTCATCAGTAAAAACATGTAGAGAAAACATACTTGGAATGGAGAAAGTAATTTTCTTTTATAATTTTTACTTTCTAAGTGTTTATTCAACCCAACGCGAATTTTAATTGGACTAACAACACCTAATACTATATATAGAGCATATGGGAAATCACATTTTCTATTATTTTTCATGCCGTACAAACTTTCCTTGGGTGAAAATGAACACAACAAAACAGACAGCTTAAACGACCCGTTCTCGAACGGGAACACACCTTGGTTTTTATTTATGGGAATTGAAATAAATCGTTTCATATATCAATAAAGCGCCGACGAAAGTCAGCAATCAAAAGCTCAGTAACGACAAGTGACGATATCTCCTTCGTCGTCTAGCACAATATCTATAACTTTCAACACAAAAGACTTCGTCATGCGATGGGAAATTGTGACAACATCACAGTCGACTAACAAAAACATGTTGTCTTCCAACAAAATTGCAGACGCGAGCAACAATGCTATGAAGATGCATGGTAAATAGTTTGGATGGCGGAAAGACATTAGATATCGTCGTTCTATCCAAGTTATATGACGAAAAGCGATATAGTATTTATGCTTCCAACTTTGACCATTTTTCATTGTTGAATTTAAGAAAAAAAAATCATATTAGGAATTCTCTGCTTATAGCACATTTATTGACGAGCAAAATTAGCACTAATATGAAGAAAGCCGACAAATATTGTTTTTTTTTTATTTTGCAATGCTTTATATGAAAATTTATTCGAAAAACGAGAGTTTAAGATATTCAAATTAAATCAAATTAAAAACCTTTTTAAAAAAATTCGAAGGGTTGTATGCGAGACACGACCGCTTAGGACGTAGGACTATGCAATTTTTTTTTATTTGTTGGTTTATCATTTTGGATATTATTTGCGAATACGTCGACATTTCATAAATAACTCTGTAGTAAAAAGTTCCGGAGACCCAGAAAAAATTTTAATGGCTTGCGTGTTCTGGTATAACCATTTCAAGAAGCAACGATTCTTTGTTGCCTTTGTGACAACAATACACTAATCAGTCATATGTCGCAATTAGTTTCTTTAAATCAATGCACGCATTGCACTGATTATTTAACAGAGTATTACTTACTATGCAAGGGTGTTCGTTTACTTCGTTTACTTCGCAAATATTCTCTTTTCGCTATCCCCTTTTCGTTGTTTCTATTCTAGCGGTTGCATAAATTGCCCGATATTGACAGCTCTGTTCAGGAAAGCACACAAATGGACAGAACAAATGTATGGGGAAATGAGAATGCTTCCAATTTTCATCAATTTGATCCATATACAGACTATGGGGTTGTAATTTATAGCATATAAAACAAATCTTAGAAAATTTCCGATTCGATTGGTATGCAAATCCATTCGCAGCAAAAATAGTTATTAACGTTAACTTTATTTCATAAAAACATGACCTGTTCTCTGATTTGGCACCCTTAATGTAAGACGGTGTCCTAGGTCAAAAACCTGCCGCTCTATAGCTCCACAGCTCTTCAGCTCATGAGCTCTGCAGCTACGCAGCTTAGCTCTCTATTGTGAACTCTATTCAATACGACACTTTACGTTAAAAAGATTTCTTCTTTTCTATACGTAAGACATTATCTTCAAATAAAATACTGGTAGCAGCTGAACACTACTGAACTACTACTGATCAATCCCTTTTTATCATGCTCCACGTAAACTATCCTTTTTCGCTCTCTTCCGTGTTGCTTTCTTATTTGCGATTCACATAGAACGTTACGGAGAAGAACGTCTACGTTCCGTTAACGTCTCCACCAATTCACACATGCAGTCAATACTTCCACCAACCCGTCACGTCAAATGTCAATCGAATGATTTATTTTATGTTATTCATGGTGTCGCCATCTACAACAATTTTAAATTGCAATCCCTTCTTTCAAATCAGCATGCCTAGAATCAGTCCTAAATTTTGAAAAATTCAATGAAAATCATTGAATTAAAATGCTTGAACCCCGTAGTCCGACCCTTATTCAACAATAATAATATATAGACTATTTCTCTCAGCTAGGCGCGAATGATTTTCACTCCGAAATTTGGAACTAAAAGATATGTTGGCATAAAAAGTACAGTATGTTACTTATAATGCGACATGCCGAGGCACCATTTAGTGTCGCATTGGAGGCAATTTTGACCAGTAATTGGACATTTGCGACAGGTGGCGACTTTCAAAGTGGGGCTATAATTTGGGCCCCGAACTCAATGTTTACAAAAATGTCCAATTAGAGGTAAAATATCTAACTAAACGTGTTGCATCACAGGTCTGTCCAATTAGCTAAATGTCGAATTAGATGTAAATTACTGTACAACCAAAATCAAAACAAAAGCCGTGACACAAAGCCCAGACAGAAACCAAACGAGCCGTCCGTCTCCGTCAATTATTCTTTTCTACAAATCCTGCCGGTCGTTTCCGTTGAACTATGCTGACGGGTCTTTACGTTGCCGGTGTATGTGAATGTTTCCATAATAATTGCTTGGTAGAATAACTGACGTAACGTGACGTGACGGGACGTGAACGTGACGTGGATGTTGTATGTGAATCGCATTTTATACCACTTCCATTAACTTAACACCATGGACAGACATACAACTGTACTAGCGCTGTACGTGTACAGCGTTGTACAGGTACCACGATAGCATGACACACATACTTTGGTTGTACATTGTACCGCATGTCAGACTGACAATCAGAAGTTTGAATTTATTGCATTGTATTTTCACCAATATTTCAATGAAAAAGGTTTTTATTTAGCGTCTAAACTATCGAACACAACAAATATGTTTCCAATCTGAGTTATTGACTCAAGAGAAAGTCAATGAAAAGATTGTATACCAAATGTTTTGTTTCGTTTTGTTCATGCTACCCACCACTAATCGTCTATGGCGCTGCGCACAGTACAACTGTAGCCATGTACAGCGGTAAAATAGGTCGGTACAGGTACAGCGATTGTAACGAGTTACTTGCATGGTTCTAGCGCTGTACATGGTGACAGACATACAATTTTCGAAGTACAACGCAAGTACAGCTGTATGTCTGTCATAAGTATAATGCTCACGCTGCTGCACCTTGTACCACAAACTCAACTGTGTACATCTGACGTGTAAATATCGAGATGGAATATAGAAGGTGGGAAAATTCACGGGTTTTGGTCAACGAATTTAGAAAGTGACCAGGTATGCTATAGGGGTACTCGCGTTAAGCCGGATTTAAGTGCAATTCACATGCAACATACACGTCACGTTCCATCCCGTCACGTCACGTTACGTGAATTATTCTACAATACAATTCTTATGAAAACATTCATATACACCGGCAACGTAACGACTCGTCAGCATACGTTCAACGAAAACGACCGGCAGGATTTGTAGAAAAGAATAATTGACAAAGACGGATGGTTCGTTGGGTTTTTGTCTGGGCATTGTGTCTCGGCTTTTGTTTTTGTATTTTGGTTATATTTTTTAAGCCAACATATCTCTTGGTTCCAAATTTCGGAGTCAAAATCATTCGCGACTAGCTGAGGAAAATAGTCTATATATTATTATTGTTGAATAAGGGTCGCAACTATATAATTTAAGCATTTAAATAATATAATTCGATGATTTTATGTCAACGATGTCAACGTTTAATGATGTTCCCTTCGTTGTGTCCCTGTTTCATATCCCTCCTATCCGATCTATAAACTTTTACTTAGTCGCGGCAATACATACACACACTCTTTACAGATACACGGGCCGAAGGTTGTGCAGTCCACTGATGATTCAACAAGAGCCAAAGGTTGTACCGCTCATGACAACTCTACACGAGCTGATGATTGCGCCGGCTAGTGATCATTCTATCCTAGATTCCTCGAGTCGAAAAAGACGCACCACGCTAGATATGGGGTGCAGAATAGGGGGGCGTTGCTGATTAACGGTTAGCTGCATCCCAATAGGAAGTATCCCATAACGGGCACACGTACAGAGCACTGAAGACTGCATCATCCCAATTATGAGAACACTTGTAATACTAACCTCGAGCCAACCGCGAGTAATCGGTTACATATTACTAACATAGACTACGTCTTACATTGAGGGTGCCAAATCAGAAAACAGGAAGCAGGTTCTGTCCATTTGTGTGCTTTCTCGAATAGAGCTGTCAATAACGGGCAACTTATGCAACCGCTAGAATAGAAACAACGAAGGGTAAGAAACTTGCATAGTAAGATGTCGCTAGCGTATAAGTATTGCATCTCCTCTGAGGAAAATTCTCAGAATCTTTCTGTGCTCGAATCAACAAAGGTCACTTATTCTGCTCGTTTTGTGTTTTATGTGCTGTGAACGCTAGCGAATATTTCACTTGAAGTGCATCTGGCATTGCAATTAATACAACCATCCGAGCATGGCAAAGCAGGAGAAACAAGAGAAGAGTGCAAGCTAGCTTTGTTGACGGTTTTGACCGAGAATAGAGAAACGATTTTTCATAAACGGTCATTCTCGCGATGTTTCATTTTTATCGCTGCAACTGTGTGCATCTGTTAGACGCGTGTTTAATGCTTGTTAAATGGCGATGCACGGAAGATGCCTCTCGTTAAATACTCAGTGCGATGTATGCATTGATATAAAGACACAAAATGCGACATTTGACCAATTAGTGTATTGTTCTCGCAGAAGCAAGAAAGAATCGTTTCTTATCGAAATGACTCTACAAAATCACGCAAGCCATTAAACCTTTTCAGGGTCCCCGGAACTTTTTACTAAAGAGTTATTTATGAAATTCCGACGTATTATTAAATAATATCCGAAATTATAAACTAAAAAATTAAAAAAAAAGATTGCGTAGTCCTACGTCCTAAGCGGTCGTGTCTCGGATACAATCCCTCGATTTTTTGTTTTTGAACGTGCGAGTAGCTCCACACATACAAATCAAATGTCAAATTTCGTGGTATGGGTGTGTTCGTAATTCTTCGGATCGATTGACGTTTACTCGCAACCGAATAATTCACAACGTCTAAATCCGGCTTTACTTTAGTAAATAGCGTGCAAAATTGCCTGAATTTGCACGGATTTTTTTGTAGTTAAATAAAAATGGATATATATATTTCTTCCTAAAAAGCTTCAGATTTGATGTAGAAATATGTGTTCTACAAAATTTGATATATTTCTTTCTATACATTGACAATGGAAAATATGAATGATCAACATTTACACTGCAGTCTGAAGCGGCTGACTCAAAATCCAGCATAGTATGCCTTGTTGACAGCGCCCATAAACAATAACTCCGTCATTGAAACATTGATAGATGCATGACACCGTTGCTTCCACTCTCCAAAAAGGCCCCGAGGTATCCATACTTGGAAAAACAAAAAAATATTAACATTCTTTGAAGAACAACACAGATAATTCTTAACGAAAAGAATAAATTACCTGAACGTCACCATGAAGAATCAATGTACCATTGAGCTTCCAACCATATTTGTACTCTCCACAACTCCTTAGTGTTCCAATTTACTTACATTTTTTCATGCAATCCTATATGTTTTTGTTTAAATTCAAGGAAAATTTCTCGCAAGTTTTAACAATAAAATGTTGTTGTTCCGTACATATTCTTCTATATTCTCAATTCACACTTCCATATCATAGAAGAAATCAGTAGATGCGATTGGTAAACTTGAATCGCTCATGTAACTTTATGTAAAATAATTTCCAGGAGGAGCATCTATTTGTTCGACATTTTTGACGAGCAAAATTCACGCGCTTTCTGAATTAAAACATGGCACTAGTTATAACTTTTTAGTTAGTTTGTTCCTCGTGTTAAATTTTTTGATGGAAAATAAAGAGAAAAACGGGTTCGAATCAACAAAATTTATAAATTTGTTGAATTTTACGAACAAAGAGCCGTGATTCTGCACGCCATTTTATCTGTGTGAGTAATTTTCGTGTACGATACAAAAAATCTGGTAAAAACGTATACGAACAAAGTCAGAGTCACAGAATCTTTTGTTCCTTTGACGGAGAAACATTTGACAGTGCATGGGAAAATAGGTTGCAAGTTTTTTTCATGTAATATGCGCTTTAAAAATAAATTTAATTGACTCCATATGACCTAGATTGAGACGGAAAGTGTTTCGTTTGCGTCTTGATTTTAGACGAATGAAGTGTTCAGCACCCTAATGGTGAAAAAAGCAATTACAATTGCTGACAAGAGATAAACTTCCATGAACTTGCTCTAAGATCCAAACATAGTACACGTTAGAATACTATTTCTGATATAAGAAGAAATCAAAGAAACAATCAAACATTTTAGTTCGTGACATGTTCTGTTTATCTTATAATGCGAAAAATATTTTTGGGAATATGTAATTAGTTTCTGTATATCCTCTTTCAACGTTATTCGTTGCCACATTCAATTTTGCACCATTTGGGTAACTGACTGGTATGCGCGATATGTGAACTTCATATCTTCTTGGCTACTAATACAATCAAAGTTTAACACAACCAAAACCAGTGAATCTTCCCACCTTTTATTCTTCATCTCGCATCTGTAGTATATGTCAAAGGTTTTGGTTACGTTAAATTCGATTGTATTAGCAGCTATTTGACAGAAAGGAGTTTACATATCAGGCATACCCAGCCGGGTGCTATGATTGTTCTGAAGATCGTTAGGAAAATCTCAAGCAGAACTAACAGTGGGGAACTCATTTCATGGGAATATAAATGAGGGGTTGTATACGAGACACGACCGCTTAGGACGTAGGACTACGCAATCTTTTTTTTTATTTGTTGGTTTATCATTTCGGATATTATTTGCGAATACGTCGAAATTTCATAAATAACTTTTTAGTAAAATGTTCCGGAGACCCTGAAAAGGATTAATGGCTTGCGTGTTCTGGTATAACCATCTCGAGAAGCAACGATTCTTTCTTGCCTTTGCGAGAATAATACACTAATCGATCATATGTCACAATTTGTTTCATTGAATCAATGAACGCATTACACTGAGTATTTAACGAGAGGCATCTTCCGTGCATTGCCAATCAACAAGCATCAAACACGCGTTTAACAGATGCACACAGTTGCAGCGATAAATATGAAACATCGAAACACACTTCATGTGAAATATTCTCTAGCGTTCACAGCTCGAGGAGAAAGATGAAACACAAAACGAGCAGATTAAGCGACCTTTGTTGTTTCGGGCACAGACAGATTCTGATAATTTTCCTCAGAATTTTCCGCAATACTTATACGCTAGCAACAGCTTGCTTACTATGCAAGGGTGGAGTTTACTTCGCAAATATTCTCTTTTCGCTATCCCCTTCGTTGTTTCTATTCTAGCGGCTGCATAAGTTGCCCGATATTGACAGCTCTGTTCGGGAAAGCACACAAATGTATGGGGAAATATGAATGCTTCCAATTTTCATAAATTCAAACCATATCTAGACTATGGGATTGTAATGTAGAGCAAACAAATCCTAGAAATCTTCCGATTCGATTGGTATGCAAATCGTTAAAATCCGTTCGCAGCAAAAATATTTATTAACGTTAACTTTACTTCATAAAAACATGACATGTTTTCTGATTTGACACCCTTAATGTAATACGTAGTCCTACGTCAAAATATTTTTCGCATTTCACTCATCGTTATAACAAATATAAAATGTAATGTTCTTCTTATATCAGAATTAGTATTCCAATGTCTATAATTTAATTTAGTTTATAATAAAGAAGATTATGATGTCATAATTTGAAAAGTTACATTAAATAAAATTTTAAAATAAACATTGTGTAGAACAATGGTTTTTGAATGAAATGGTATTTCAGTATGTTGATAAATTTACCATATCATGATTTTTTGCGGAATATTGAAAAAAGAGGACATCATGAAAATGATGCCCAATATTTTTATTTCACCAACATACAATTTTTTCTATTCAAAATTACCTGCAGACGCTGAATTCTTCTTTCCAGCCTCCTCCATCACCAGGGAATAATTGTTATGCTTCAATCATAAATGGTTTAGCATATTCGAATAATTTTGACAAAACACCATGACACACATTATTACACAAATTTTGTTATTATTAATGACACACATTGTTACACAAATTTTGCACTGTATTTAATAAAAAGTGGGTTATATCCGTGATACAACCGCAATGTAGACATAGGACTACCGCTGGCTCTGTAATCATTTGTTAGAAATTATGTCTGAATCAATTCTTAATGATGAATGAATAATTATTTGTAAAGATTGGTGAAAGGTGGTGATAGTGTGTGACTGGATGAGTATGAAATTGTTATTAAAATGAAATTCAACTACAGTCAACCTTCCTATAACGTGGTGAGTGCGTACCGCGTTATATGGAAACCGCACTATAAGAAATTCGGATTTTACTTACAAACCAGGCTAATGCGTAGCGCGTTATATGGAAACCACCTACCGTGTTGTATGGAAACCGCGCTATAAGAAACTCAGAATGAGTACAAATAACATCATTCGTACCGCGTAGTATGGAGACCAATAGCAGATCATAAAATAAAATGCTAAAAAACAATGTACTGTTTTCAACCGCTCCTCTAACCCAGCTTAGTAACTAAACGGGAACACCCTCAAAACCTTGCACTCCAGCGACACTCTCTCGTTGAACTTACACCCGGTACAGAAAAGAAAGACGTAGTCCTACGTCAAAATGGTTCCCTTTTTCATTAATCGCGATTACTGCGATAATTGTTCAATGCATTGATATTTTGATTTTTCATTATTCGATACAAAATTACTCGAATAAAATTGCAGATATTCGATTATTTGAATTAATCGAACGTTTAGCCGACGTCTCTAATGTCTACTATGTTTGAATTTTAGAACAACTTAATGGAAATTTATCTCTTGTCAGCAATTGTAATTACATAATTAGGGTGCTGAACACTTCATTTGTCTAAAACTAAGACGCAAGCGGATAATTTTTCGTTTCAATCTAGGTCATACGGAGTCAATTAAATACGTTTTTGAAGTGAATTCCACATTAAAAATTTTGCAATTTTTTTCCCATGCACTGTCAAATGTTTCTCCATCAAAGGAACAAAAGATTCTGTGACTATGACTTCGTTCATTTACGTTTTTGGTTGACGTAACGAGAAGTAAAATTGAATAGAAATTAAGTTTAGAACACTTCAATAAACCTGAAATTTGAGTTTCTGCTAAAATGTCAGTTGGGCCCTTATTATTTTGAACGCTAGCATTGATTAAAAAAAAAAACTAGTTCGTTCATTTCATCTGCTTATTTTTACTTAATATACAACAATAGAATAATAACAACACTTTTCCTATGTAGTGGACTATTATAAGAAAAGTGACATACATAAACAAAATCTGTGACGTCACCTATTTAAAAATCTTCCCACCTTACATTTTCCATCTCGGCTCTCCCGTTATCTAGCACTTGGTCGACGAAAATCCAGAAAGAAGAGTATGAAGCCAGTTGTCACAGTTTGCCTAGCGCTAAACGAAAAAAAGTTAACCATAAATCGATCGTTTTTTCATGGTATAAGCGTATAAATGTCAAATTATATAGAGTTTCTGAGCTGTCGAAAAAAATCATCGCAATATGGAAAACGGATTGGAACCATTTTGCTATTGCCCTGAACGTGCAAACGTGGAATTATCGCAGTTTTTCGAAATTGTTACTGGTATGTATGGCGTAACGCGATTTGTCGAAGTGCTCTTCACCGAAGAAAACTAATCACTGTTAACCGTTAGATGCCGGGGAGTGAAATAGCGCTCATGTTATATGCCAAAAGTCCGGGAAGCGCGATAGCACTCTGTTTGTTTTACATCAACATTTTTGATTTGGCTTAAAAGGCGCCAAATCAATAATGTTTACATAATATAAGAAGAGCGCTATCGCGCCTCCCGCACTTTTGACATATAACAATAGCTATTCCACTCCCCGGCCTCAAACGAATAATTTACAAATATCTAGGTCTTTGATTTCGTCTCCAGAATTTGTACCTATATGTCCCAATTCACGCCAGAACCATGTGGACTATTGAGTTTTCCTGATGAAATGGAATCGCCAGGACATAACATACCAAGAAATCGCCAGGACATAACCAAGCATCTAGCTGCAGTTTTTCGTGTAAATTTGAACTGGAAAGTAATTACTTAATTGATAATATCACATTTAAATTATCATTCATTTTAGATTCCAATTCAATCTGCTGTAAAGGAACTGTTACCACAGTGGCCTACGACTGAAGAAACGTGGACTTAGGACAGGAAAAAAATCTGTATTTTGAAGAAAGGCGCAACATCCTGAATTCGGTAATATTATTTGAATGCTTTATATACCTTTATAAAATATCTATTTTTATGTATACCTTTTTTGCATTTTCGGGCATTTTATCGTCTATCGGATAATAATTATCGAAAGACGATCCTTTAACACGTTGAGTTCCACGGTTTTACAGCGACTCTGGAAATTTTTAAATGTATTATGACCATCGTTTCTTATTGTAGTTTAAGGTATTTTTGTTCAAAAGGGAATGGTTTGTTTCTTTGTTTTTAAGAGGCTTTAAACTTTGCAGTTCATTCGCCTCCAAGGGAATGGTTATAAGCTTATATTAGTTACCTTTATTATCGTATGTTATACTGTCAGTCACTTGTGATTGACGCAGCCTGAGCGAAAATTCGGAGTCAGTCACCGGTGACTGACGTGGCAGACAACGTGTTGATCAACGATACTTAACGAACAGGAATACGGTTACTCAGGATTAGAACGATGTTAAATGACGTCACTATGAAAACTTTTTCTGTTGATGGACCACAATTCGACCGTCGTTTTTTAAAAAGTATGTGGTACTGTATAATTCGAAAAATTATAAAGTTCAGTTGTCGGGTACAGTGAAATAAGGTAATACTTTTACCCACCGGAAAATACTTTTAGCTACTTTTAGCTTTTAGCCACTGGAAAAAATATTTACGATTAGTTAAGTAACCGGTGTTATGAAGAGAAATAAACGTAACATGCCCAATCGATTCGAACACTGCCGTCGCGTTATTCGGAAAAATTAAATAAAAGAGGAATTCAACCGGTTCCTTTTGAGGCAACCCATGACGAAACCGGTACTTTCGTATTACCGTCACCGGAACCGAAATACAATAGATAGCAATTACTTAACCGGGTCGCTAACGCTCGGTCGGACCTAACTAAAGGATCGTCTCCTATGTATCAAACTAACCGGGCAATCGATGGAACACAGGTTTGTTTGCGAAAGGCCGCCGCTTCCGACGGCGGGTCGGCTAATACGCTAATACGAAAGTACCACGAAACCTCTTCGGTCGCGTAATAAATAAATATCGATTCAAATATAAGAGGAATTCCTCCGGTTCCTCTCGAGGTAACCCATGACGAAACCTCTTCGGTCGCGTTATAAGTAATTATCGATTTAAATATAAGAGGAATTCCTCCGGTTCCTTTCGAGGCAACCCATGACGAAACCTCTTCGGTCGCGTTATAATTAATTATAGATTTAAATATAAGAGGAATTCCTCCGGTTCCTTTCGAGGCAACCCATGACGAAACCTCTTCGGTCGCGTTATAAGTAATTATCGATTTAAATATAAGAGGAATTCCTCCGGTTCCTTTCGAGGCAACCCATGACGAAACCTCTTCGGTCGCGTTATAAGTAATTTTCGATTTAAATATAAGAGGGATTCCTCCGGTTCCTTTCGAGGCAACCCATGACGAAACCTCTCCGGTCGCGTTATGAGTAATTATCGTTTATAATATAAGAGGGATTCCTCCGGTTCCTTTCGAGGCAACCCATGACGAAACCTCTTCGGTCGCGTTATAAGTAATTATCGTTTAATATAAAAGAGGGATTCCTCCGGTTCCTTTCGAGGCAACCCATGACGAAACCTCTTCGGTCGCGTTATAATTAATTATCGTTTAATATGTAAGAGGGATTCCTCCGGTTCCTTTCGAGGCAATCTATGACGAAACCTCTTCGGTCGCGTTATAAGTAATTATCGATTTAAATATAAGAGGAATTCCTCCGGTTCCTTTCGAGGCAACCCATGACGAAACCTCTTCGGTCGCGTTATAAGTAATTATCGTTTAATATAAAAGAGGGATTCCTCCGGTTCCTTTCGAGGCAACCCATGACGAAACCTCTTCGGACGCGTTATAATTAATTATCGTTTAATATAAAAGAGGGATTCCTCCGGTTCCTTTCGAGGCAACCCATGACGAAACCTCTTCGGTTGCGTTATAAGTAATTATCTTTTAAAATATAAGAGGGATTCCTCCGGTTCCTTTCGAGGCAACCCATGACGAAACCTCTTCGGTCGCGTTTTAAGTAATTATCGTTTAAAATATAAGAGGGAATCCTCCGGTTCCTTTCGAGGCAACCCATGACGATACCTCTTCGGTCGCGTTATAAGTAATTATCGATTTAAATATAAGAGGAATTCCTCCGGTTCCTTTCGAGGCAACCCATGACGAAACCTCTTCGGTCGCGTAATAAATAAATATCGATTCAAATATAAGAGGAATTCCTCCGGTTCCTTTCGAGGCAACCCATGACGAAACCTCTTCGGTCGCGTTATAAGTAATTATCGATTTAAATATAAGAGGGATTCCTCCGGTTCCTTTCGAGGCAACCCATGACGAAACCTCTTCGGTCGCGTTATAAGTAATTATAGATTTAAATATAAGAGGAATTCCTCCGGTTCCTTTCGAGGCAACCCATGACGAAACCTCTTCGGTCGCGTTATAAGTAATTATCGATTTAAATATAAGAGGGATTCCTCCGGTTCCTTTCGAGGCAACCCATGACGAAACCTCTCCGGTCGCGTTATGAGTAATTATCGTTTATAATATAAGAGGGATTCCTCCGGTTCCTTTCGAGGCAACCCATGACGAAACCTCTCCGGTCGCGTTATGAGTAATTATCGTTTATAATATAAGAGGGATTCCTCCGGTTCCTTTCGAGGCAACCCATGACGAAACCTCTTCGGTCGCGTTATAAGTAATTATCGATTTAAATATAAGAGGAATTCCTCCGGTTCCTTTCGAGGCAACCCATGACGAAACCTCTTCGGTCGCGTTATAAGTAATTATCGATTTAAATATAAGAGGGATTCCTCCGGTTCCTTTCGAGGCAACCCATGACGAAACCTCTTCGGTCGCGTTATAAGTAATTATCGATTTAAATATAAGAGGGATTCCTCCGGTTCCTTTCGAGGCAACCCATGACGAAACCTCTTCGGTCGCGTTATAAGTAATTATCGATTTAAATATAAGAGGAATTCCTCCGGTTCCTTTCGAGGCAACCCATGACGAAACCTCTTCGGTCGCGTTATAAGTAATTATCGATTTAAATATAAGAGGAATTCCTCCGGTTCCTTTCGAGGCAACCCATGACGAAACCTCTTCGGTTGCGTTATAAGTAATTATCTTTTAAAATATAAGAGGAATTCCTCCGGTTCCTTTCGAGGCAATCCATGACGAAACCTCTTCGGTCGCGTTATAATGATTTATCGTTTAATATATAAGAGGGATTCCTCCGGTTCCTTTCGAGGCAACCCATGACGAAACCTCTTCGGTCGCGTTATGAGTAATTATCGTTTATAATATAAGAAGGATTCCTCCGGTTCCTTTCGAGGCAATCCATGACGAAACCTCTTCGGTCGCGTTATAATGATTTATCGTTTAATATATAAGAGGGATTCCTCCGGTTCCTTTCGAGGCAATCTATGACGAAACCTCTTCGGTCGCGTTATGAGTAATTATCGTTTATAATATAAGAGGGATTCCTCCGGTTCCTTTTGAGGCAATCCATGACGAAACCTCTTCGGTCGCGTTATAAGTAATTATCGATTTAAATATAAGGGGAATTCCTCCGGTTCCTTTCGAGGCAACCCATGACGAAACCTCTTCGGTCGCGTTATAAGTAATTATCTTTTAAAATATAAGAGGAATTCCTCCGGTTCCTTTCGAGGCAACCCATGACGAAACCTCTTCGGTCGCGTTATAAGTAATTATCGTTTAAAATATAAGAGGGATTCCTCCGGTTCCTTTCGAGGCAACTCATGACGAAACCTCTTCGGTCGCGTTATAAGTAATTATCGATTTAAATATAAGAGGAATTCCTCCGGTTCCTTTCGAGGCAACCCATGACGAAACCTCTTCGGTCGCGTTATAAGTAATTATCGATTTAAATATAAGAGGAATTCCTCCGGTTCCTTTCGAGGCAACCCATGACGAAACCTCTTCGGTTGCGTTATAAGTAATTATCTTTTAAAATATAAGAGGGATTCCTCCGGTTCCTTTCGAGGCAACCCATGACGAAACCTCTTCGGTCGCGTTATAAGTGATTATCTTTTAAAATATAAGAGGAATTCCTCCGGTTCCTTTCGAGGCAATCCATGACGAAACCTCTTCGGTCGCGTTATAATGATTTATCGTTTAATATATAAGAGGGATTCCTCCGGTTCCTTTCGAGGCAACCCATGACGAAACCTCTTCGGTCGCGTTATGAGTAATTATCGTTTATAATATAAGAAGGATTCCTCCGGTTCCTTTCGAGGCAATCCATGACGAAACCTCTTCGGTCGCGTTATAATGATTTATCGTTTAATATATAAGAGGGATTCCTCCGGTTCCTTTCGAGGCAATCTATGACGAAACCTCTTCGGTCGCGTTATGAGTAATTATCGTTTATAATATAAGAGGGATTCCTCCGGTTCCTTTTGAGGCAATCCATGACGAAACCTCTTCGGTCGCGTTATAAGTAATTATCGATTTAAATATAAGGGGAATTCCTCCGGTTCCTTTCGAGGCAACCCATGACGAAACCTCTTCGGTCGCGTTATAAGTAATTATCTTTTAAAATATAAGAGGAATTCCTCCGGTTCCTTTCGAGGCAACCCATGACGAAACCTCTTCGGTCGCGTTATAAGTAATTATCGTTTAAAATATAAGAGGGATTCCTCCGGTTCCTTTCGAGGCAACTCATGACGAAACCTCTTCGGTCGCGTTATAAGTAATTATCGATTTAAATATAAGAGGAATTCCTCCGGTTCCTTTCGAGGCAACCCATGACGAAACCTCTTCGGTCGCGTTATAAGTAATTATCGATTTAAATATAAGAGGAATTCCTCCGGTTCCTTTCGAGGCAACCCATGACGAAACCTCTTCGGTCGCGTTATAAGTAATTATCGTTTAAAATATAAGAGGGATTCCTCCGGTTCTTTTCGAGGCAACCCATGACGAAACCTCTTCGGTCGCGTTATAAGTAATTATCGTTTAAAATATAAGAGGGATTCCTCCGGTTCCTTTCGAGGCATCCCATGACGAAACCTCTTCGGTCGCGTTATAAGTAATTATCGATTTAAATATAAGAGGAATTCCTCCGGTTCCTTTCGAGGTAACCCATGACGAAACCTCTTCGGTCACGTTATAAGTAATTATCGTTTAAAATATAAGAGGGATTCCTCCGGTTCCTTTCGAGGCAACCCATAACGAAACCTCTTCGGTCGCGTTATGAGTAATTATCGTTTAAAATATAAGAGGGATTCCTCCGGTTCCTTTCGATGCAACCCATGACGAAACCTCTTCGGTCACGTTATAAGTAATTATCGATTTAAATATAAGAGGAATTCCTCCGGTTCCTTTCGAGGCAACCCATGACGAAACCTCTTCGGTCGTGTTATAAGTAATTATCGTTTAAAATATAAGAGGGATTCCTCCGGTTCCTTTCGAGGCAACCCATGACGAAACCTCTTCGGTCGTGTTATAAATAAATATCGTTCGTTATAATAGAGGGATTCCTCCGGTTCCTTCCGAGGCAACCTATAACGAATCCTCTTCAGTCGCGTTGTAGAGAATTATCGAATGAAGTATCGATTCGAATTTAGAAATTTTAAAAACGTGATTTCTCGCGGTCTATCAAAAATCATTTTGAAATCATTTTCTTGTACGAGAATGTTTTCTAAAACGTTAATATTTATTGTTTTGTTTTTGATAATATTGATTCATTATTTCTTTAAATTTTTCTAATATTTCTTTTTTTCATGTACCGTTGTGGATCAACCCGAGGAAGTGAACTGGATTACTGGATTGTCAATTTACGAATAAGCTTGTAAAATTATGTTTAATAAATATTACGTATCGTCTTTTTATTTCAAAGCTCCAATGTCCTTAAGTATCTAAGTTAATAGTCTTACAATACTAACAGAAATGTTACTTCAGAAATCCCATTTTCGTTCGAGTTGTTTTTGCGTTTCGTTCGATTTGCTTCTGTTCGAAAAGTAAGTTATAAATGGAGAATGTGTCATTTTCAGCATATATCCTTGTTTTTAGCGAATAGAGACAATCAAAATGTTTTTAATTTTATTCGTCGAATAGGTCAGACCTATTCGATGAATTTATGCATCAGTTTTACCATGCTGGCTGATTGAGTGATTTCTGAATTATATTTTTATATTCTCATATTGACATTTATTCAGCCTAAAGATGATACAAATAATTCAAACCTATTGATGCAGGTTTGCAAGTTTAGATCTTATCTATTGTTTACTCTTATTTTCAAACATTTTATGAGTTGTCGAGTACCAAGTCTTAAGATAGAAAACGGATAGAAAAACCAGTTTTTTTCATTTCTTTATGCTCTTAGATTGATTTAGAAGGTAGATGTTTCTTGTTATCTGCATTATCTTGACTCGATTTTATGAAAAATAGAAAAAGAAGGATTATTTTAGACATTCTTTGTTATATGAAAAAGAGTGATTCGAATCCATATGAATTATAATGTAGATATATTGTGCTTGATCATGTCTATCATTTGAAGCTAAGAACAGGACCATACCTCTTACGTAACTCTTATCCTTCAAATTTTAGTGGATCGATTTCATGAAAAATCGAAAGAATGAAAAATATATTTTCGAATTTTTTGTTCTGATATCACACGAAAATCTTGAGTTTGATGATGCAGGTTTGTAGTGCGTGATCTCCTCTATCATAAGAATATAAGAACTGAACCATACCTCTTACGTAACTCTCATCCCCAGTAATTTGGTGGATCGATCTCATGAAAAATCGAAAGAATGTAAAACAAATATTAGAATTTTTTCCTGATATCACACGTAAATCTTGAGTTTGATGATGCAGATTTGTAGTGCGTGATCTCCTCTATCATAAGAATATAAGAACTGAACCATACCTCTTACGTAACTCTCATCCCCCGTAATTTGGTGGATCGATCTCATGATAAATCAAAAGAATGTAAAACATGTGTTTGAATTTTTTTCTGATATCACACGTAAATCTTGAGTTTGATGATGCAGGTTTGTAGTGCTTGATCTCCTCTATCATAAGAATATAAGAACTGAACCATACCCCTTACGTAACTCTCATCCCACGTAATTTAGTGGATCAATTTTATGAAAAATCGAAAGAATGAAAAATATATTTTCGATTTTTTTTTCTGATATCACACGTAAATCTTGAGTTTGATGATGCAGGTTTGTAGTGCTTGATCTCCTCTATCATAAGAATATAAGAACTGAACCATACCTCTTACGTAACTCTTATCCCCCGTAATTTGGTGGATCAATCTCATGAAAAATCGAAAGAATGAAAAATATATTTTAGATTTTTTTTCTGATATCACACGTAAATCTTGAGTTTGATGATGCAGGTTTGTAGTGCGTGATCTCCTCTATCATAAGAATATAAGAACTGAACCATACCTCTTACGTAACTCTCATCCCCCGAAATTTAGTGGGTGGATCGATTTCATGAAAAATCGAAAGAATGAAAAACATATTTTCGATTTTTTTTCTGATGTTCCACGAAAATATTGAGTTTGATGATGCAGATTTGTAGTGCGTGATCTCCTCTATCATTTGAATCTGAGAACTGAGAACTGGACCATAACTCTCATCCCCCGAAATTTGGTGGATCGATCTCATGAAAAGTCAAAAGAATGAAAAATATATTTTAGAATTTTTTTCTGATATCACACGTAAATCTTGAGTTTGATGATGCAGATTTGTAGTGCGTGATCTCCTCTATCATTTGAATCTAAGAACTGGACCATACCTCTTACGTAACTCTCATCCTTCAAATTTTAGTGGATCGATTTCATGAAAAACCGAAAGAATGAAAGATATATTTTAGAATTTTTCTCTGATATTACACGTAAATCTTGAGTTTGATGATGCAGGTTTGTAGTGCGTGATCTCCTCTATCATAAGAATATAAGAACTGAACCATACCTCTTACGTAACTCTCATCCCCCGTAATTTGGTGGATCAATCTCATGAAAAATCGAAAGAATGAAAAATATATTTTAGAATTTTTTTTGATATCACACGTAAATCTTGAGTTTGATGATGCAGATTTGTAGTGCGTGATCTTCTCTATCATTTGAATCTAAGAACTGGACCATACCTCTTACGTAACTCTCATCTCCCGAAATTTAGTAGATCGATCTCATGAAAAATCGAAAGAATGAAAAACATGAAATCTCAGGTAAATCTTGATTTTGATGATGCAGATTTGTAGTGCGTGATCTCCTCTATCATTTCAATCTAAGAACTGGACCATACCTCTCACGTAACTCTCATCTCCCGAAATTTAGTGGATCGATCTCATGAAAAATCGAAAGAATGAAAAGCATAATTTAGAATTTTTTTCTGATGTTACACGAAATTCTTGAGTTTGATGATGCAGATTTGTAGTGCGTGATCCTGTCTATCATTTGAATATAAGAACTGAACCATACCTCTCACGTAATTCTTATCCTTCAAAAATTAGTGAATCGATTCCATGAAAAATCGAAAGAATGAAAAACAAAATTTCGTTTTTTTTCTGATATCACACGTAAATCTTGAGTTTGATGATGCAGATTTGTAGTGCGTGATCTCCTCTATCATTTCAATCTAAGAACTGGACCATACCTCTCACGTAACTCTCATCTCCCGAAATTTAGTGGATCGATCTCATGAAAAATCGAAAGAATGAAAAGCATAATTTAGAATTTTTTTCTGATGTTACACGAAATTCTTGAGTTTGATGATGCAGATTTGTAGTGCGTGATCTCCTCTATCATTAGAATATAAGAACTGAACCATACCCCTTACGTAACTCTCATCCTTAAAATTTTAGTGGATCGATTTCATGAAAAACCGAAAGAATGAAAAGTATATTTTAGAATTTTTATCTGATATCACACGAAAATCTTGAGTTTGATGATGTAGATTTGTAGTGCCTGATCTCCTCTACCATAAGAATATAAAAACTGGACCATACCCCTTACGTAACTCTTATCCTTCGAAATTTAGTGGATCAATTTTATGAAAAATCGAAAGAATGGAAAATATATTTTCCTTTTTTTTTTCTGATATCAGACTAAATCCTGAATTTGACTATGTAGATTTCTAGTGCGTGATCCTGTCTATCATTTGAATATAAGAACTGGACCATACCTCTCACGTAATTCTTATCCTTCAAAAATTAGTGAATCGATTCCATGAAAAATCGAAAGAATGAAAAACATAATTTCGTTTTTTTTCTGATATCACACGTAAATCTTGAGTTTGATGATGCAGATTTGTAGTGCGTGACCTCCTCTATCATAGGAATATAAAAACTGTACCATACCTCTTACGTAACTCTCATCCTTCAAATTTTAGTGGATCGATTTCAAGAAAAACCGAAAGAATGAAAAATATATTTTACGAATTTTCTTTGATATCACACGAAAATCTTGAGTTTGATGATGTAGATTTGTAGTGCCTGATCTCCTCTATCAAAAGAATATAAGAACTGGACCATACCCCTTACGTAACTCTCATCCTCCGAAATTTAGTGGATCATTTTTATGAAAAATCGAAAGAATGAAAAATATATTTTCGATTTTTTTTTCTTATACCAGACGAAAATCCTGAATTTGACTTTGTAGATTCCTAGTGCGTGATCCTGTCTATCATTTGAAAGTAAGAACTGGACCATAGCTCTCACGTAACTCTCATCCTTCAAAAATTAGTGAATCGATTCCATGAAAAATCGAAAGAATGAAAAACATATTTTTGATTTTTTTTCTGATATCAGACGAAAATCTTGAATTTGTTGATACAGATTTGTAGTGCGTGATCTCCTCTATCATTTGAATATAAGAACTAGACCATACCTCTGACGTAACTCTCATTCCCCGAAATTTAGTGGATCGATCTTATGAAAAATCGAAAGAATAAAAACATATTTTGAATTGTTTTTTCTGATATCATTTGACATTTTTAAGTTTGATAATGCAAATTTGTAGTGCGTGATCTCCTCTATCATTTGAATCTAAGAACAGGACCATACCTCTTTCGTAACTCTCATACCCCGAAATTCAGTGGATCGATTTCATGAAAAATCGAAAGGATGAAAAATATATTTTCGAATTTTTTTTCTGATGTTCCACGAAAATATTAAGTTTGATGATGCAGATTTGTAGTGCTTGATCTCCTCTATCATTTGAACCTAAGGACTGGACCATACCTCTTACGTAACTCTCATCCTCCAAAATTTAGTGTAACTTCTTCATAAAAATCATATTTCCCCTATTTCTGTGTATTACATAGTTTGAATTTACATGAAATTTGGCTATGAATCGTATGCAGCGAATATTGGTTCATGTTTTTCCATATCATGATTTTACTTTTACTTTTCCCCTTAGTGCGGCCCTGCTTCTGATTTAGTAGAGATTTGGAAGTATGAACACATTTTGTAAACTTTTATCACAATGCTTAGTAATTTCCTTGACAATATATATATTTTTGGAACCCTTGTGACTAAATCTATCGATTGATGTCCAGTTTATAAAAATGCGATGAGCTAAACTCTTGTTTTTGATAAATCTGTAGTTATCCTCCGTTGGCCCGATGGGTTTTTGTAATTTTTCCGGGAAAGTATGGAAAAATACGATACTTTCTATACATTGTTGGAAAGAGGAGCAAAAAATCTATAATTTGAGATGCCAAACACTCATCTACGACCTACGAAACTCTCATCCTTCATGAATCTGTAGTTATCCTCCGTTTGCCCAATGCGTTTTTGTAATTTTTCCGGGAAAGTATGAAAAAATACGATACTTTCTATACATTGTTGGAAAGAGGAGCAAAAAACCTACATTTTGACATGCCAAACACTTATCTACGACCTACGAAACTCTCATCCTTCATGAATCTGTAGTTATCCTCCGTTTGCCCAATGCGTTTTTGTAATTTTTCCGGGAAAGTATGGAAAAATACGATACTTTCTATACATTGTTGGAAAGAGGAGCAAAAAACCTACAATTTGACATGCCAAACACTCATCTACGACATATGAAACTCTCATCCTTCATGAATCTGTAGTTATCCTCCGTTTGCCCAATGCGTTTTTGTAATTTTTCCGGGAAAGGATGGAAAAATACGATACTTTCTATACATTGTTGGAAAGAGGAGCAAAAAACCTACAATTTGACATGCCAAACACTCATCTACGACATATGAAACTCTCATCCTTCATGAATCTGTAGTTATCCTCCGTTTGCCCAATGCGTTTTTGTAATTTTTCCGGGTAAGGATGGAAAAATACGATACTTTCTATACATTGTTGGAAAGAGGAACAAAAAATCTACAATTTGACATGCCAAACACTTATCTAGGACATACAAAACTCTCATCCTTCATGAATCTGTAGTTATCCTCCGTTTGCCCGATGCGTTTTTGTAATTTTTCCGGGAAAGTATGAAAAAATACGATACTTTCTATACATTGTTGGAAAGAGGAGCAAAAAATCTATAATTTGAGATGCCAAACACTCATCTACGACCTACGAAACTCTCATCCTTCATGAATCTGTAGTTATCCTCCGTTTGCCCAATGCGTTTTTGTAATTTTTCCGGGAAAGTATGAAAAAATACGATACTTTCTATACATTGTTGGAAAGAGGAGCAAAAAACCTACAATTTGACATGCCAAACACTTATCTACGACCTACGAAACTCTCATCCTTCATGAATCTGTAGTTATCCTCCGTTTGCCCAATGCGTTTTTGTAATTTTTCCGGGAAAGTATGGAAAAATACGATACTTTCTATACATTGTTGGAAAGAGGAGCAAAAAACCTACAATTTGACATGCCAAACACTCATCTACGACATATGAAACTCTCATCCTTCATGAATCTGTAGTTATCCTCCGTTTGCCCAATGCGTTTTTGTAATTTTTCCGGGAAAGGATGGAAAAATACGATACTTTCTATACATTGTTGGAAAGAGGAGCAAAAAACCTACAATTTGACATGCCAAACATTCATCTACGACATATGAAACTCTCATCCTTCATGAATCTGTAGTTATCCTCCGTTTGCCCAATGCGTTTTTGTAATTTTTCCGGGTAAGGATGGAAAAATACGATACTTTCTATACATTGTTGGAAAGAGGAACAAAAAATCTACAATTTGACATGCCAAACACTTATCTAGGACATACAAAACTCTCATCCTTCATGAATCTGTAGTTATCCTCCGTTTGCCCGATGCGTTTTTGTAATTTTTCCGGGAAAGTATGGAAAAATACGATACTTTCTATACATTGTTGGAAAGAGGAGCAAAAAACCTACAATTTGACATGCCAAACACTCATCTACGACATATGAAACTCTCATCCTTCATGAACCTGTAGTTGTCCTCCGTTTGCCCAATGCGTTTTTGTTATTTTTCCGGGTAAGGATGGAAAAATACGATACTTTCTATACATTGTTGGAAAGAGGAACAAAAAATCTACAATTTGACATGCCAAACACTTATCTAGGACATACAAAACTCTCATCCTTCATGAATCTGTAGTTATCCTCCGTTTGCCCGATGCGTTTTTGTAATTTTTCCGGGAAAGTATGGAAAAATACGATACTTTCTATACATTGTTGGAAAGAGGAGCAAAAAATCTATAATTTGAGATGCCAAACACTCATCTACGACCTACGAAACTCTCATCCTTCATGAATCTGTAGTTATCCTCCGTTTGCCCAATGCGTTTTTGTAATTTTTCCGGGAAAGTATGGAAAAATACGATACTTTCTATACATTGTTGGAAAGAGGAGCAAAAAATCTATAATTTGAGATGCCAAACACTCATCTACGACCTACGAAACTCTCATCCTTTATGAATCTGTAGTTATCCTCCGTTTGCCCAATGCGTTTTTGTAATTTTTCCGGGAAAGTATGAAAAAATACGATACTTTCTATACATTGTTTGAAAGAGGAGCAAAAAACCTACAATTTGACATGCCAAACACTTATCTACGACCTACGAAACTCTCATCCTTCATGAATCTGTAGTTATCCTCCGTTTGCCCAATGCGTTTTTGTAATTTTTCCGGGAAAGTATGGAAAAATACGATACTTTCTATACATTGTTGGAAAGAGGAGCAAAAAACCTACAATTTGACATGCCAAACACTCATCTACGACATATGAAACTCTCATCCTTCATGAACCTGTAGTTGTCCTCCGTTTGCCCAATGCGTTTTTGTTATTTTTCCGGGTAAGGATGGAAAAATACGATACTTTCTATACATTGTTGGAAAGAGAAGCAAAAAACCTATAATTTGACATGCCAAACACTTATCTAGGACATACAAAACTCTCATCCTTCATGAATCTGTAGTTATCCTCCGTTTGCCCGATGCGTTTTTGTAATTTTTCCGGGAAAGTATGAAAAAATACGATACTTTCTATACATTGTTGGAAAGAGGAGCAAAAAATCTATAATTTGAGATGCCAAACACTCATCTACGACCTACGAAACTCTCATCCTTCATGAATCTGTAGTTATCCTCCGTTTGCCCAATGCGTTTTTGTAATTTTTCCGGGAAAGTATGAAAAAATACGATACTTTCTATACATTGTTGGAAAGAGGAGCAAAAAACCTACAATTTGACATGCCAAACACTTATCTACGACCTACGAAACTCTCATCCTTCATGAATCTGTAGTTATCCTCCGTTTGCCCAATGCGTTTTTGTAATTTTTCCGGGAAAGTATGGAAAAATACGATACTTTCTATACATTGTTGGAAAGAGGAGCAAAAAACCTACAATTTGACATGCCAAACACTCATCTACGACATATGAAACTCTCATCCTTCATGAATCTGTAGTTATCCTCCGTTTGCCCAATGCGTTTTTGTAATTTTTCCGGGAAAGGATGGAAAAATACGATACTTTCTATACATTGTTGGAAAGAGGAGCAAAAAACCTACAATTTGACATGCCAAACATTCATCTACGACATATGAAACTCTCATCCTTCATGAATCTGTAGTTATCCTCCGTTTGCCCAATGCGTTTTTGTAATTTTTCCGGGTAAGGATGGAAAAATACGATACTTTCTATACATTGTTGGAAAGAGGAACAAAAAATCTACAATTTGACATGCCAAACACTTATCTAGGACATACAAAACTCTCATCCTTCATGAATCTGTAGTTATCCTCCGTTTGCCCGATGCGTTTTTGTAATTTTTCCGGGAAAGTATGGAAAAATACGATACTTTCTATACATTGTTGGAAAGAGGAGCAAAAAACCTACAATTTGACATGCCAAACACTCATCTACGACATATGAAACTCTCATCCTTCATGAACCTGTAGTTGTCCTCCGTTTGCCCAATGCGTTTTTGTTATTTTTCCGGGTAAGGATGGAAAAATACGATACTTTCTATACATTGTTGGAAAGAGGAACAAAAAATCTACAATTTGACATGCCAAACACTTATCTAGGACATACAAAACTCTCATCCTTCATGAATCTGTAGTTATCCTCCGTTTGCCCGATGCGTTTTTGTAATTTTTCCGGGAAAGTATGGAAAAATACGATACTTTCTATACATTGTTGGAAAGAGGAGCAAAAAATCTATAATTTGAGATGCCAAACACTCATCTACGACCTACGAAACTCTCATCCTTCATGAATCTGTAGTTATCCTCCGTTTGCCCAATGCGTTTTTGTAATTTTTCCGGGAAAGTATGGAAAAATACGATACTTTCTATACATTGTTGGAAAGAGGAGCAAAAAATCTATAATTTGAGATGCCAAACACTCATCTACGACCTACGAAACTCTCATCCTTTATGAATCTGTAGTTATCCTCCGTTTGCCCAATGCGTTTTTGTAATTTTTCCGGGAAAGTATGAAAAAATACGATACTTTCTATACATTGTTTGAAAGAGGAGCAAAAAACCTACAATTTGACATGCCAAACACTTATCTACGACCTACGAAACTCTCATCCTTCATGAATCTGTAGTTATCCTCCGTTTGCCCAATGCGTTTTTGTAATTTTTCCGGGAAAGTATGGAAAAATACGATACTTTCTATACATTGTTGGAAAGAGGAGCAAAAAACCTACAATTTGACATGCCAAACACTCATCTACGACATATGAAACTCTCATCCTTCATGAACCTGTAGTTGTCCTCCGTTTGCCCAATGCGTTTTTGTAATTTTTCCGGGAAAGGATGGAAAAATACGATACTTTCTATACATTGTTGGAAAGAGGAGCAAAAAACCTATAATTTGACATGCCAAACACTCATCTACGACATACCAAACTCTCATCCTTCATGAATCTGTAGTTATCCTCCGTTTGCCCGATGCGTTTTTGTAATTTTTCCGGGAAAGGATGGAAAAATACGATACTTTCTATACATTGTTGGAAAGAGGAGTAAAAAATCTACAATTTGACATGCCAAACACTTATCTAGGACATACAAAACTCTCATCCTTCATGAATCTGTAGTTATCCTCCGTTTGCCCGATGCGTTTTTGTAATTTTTCCGGGAAAGTATGGAAAAATACGATACTTTCTATACATTGTTGGAAAGAGGAGCAAAAAACCTACAATTTGACATGCCAAACACTCATCTACGACATATGAAACTCTCATCCTTCATGAACCTGTAGTTGTCCTCCGTTTGCCCAATGCGTTTTTGTAATTTTTCCGGGTAAGGATGGAAAAATACGATACTTTCTATACATTGTTGGAAAGAGGAACAAAAAATCTACAATTTGACATGCCAAACACTTATCTAGGACATACAAAACTCTCATCCTTCATGAATCTGTAGTTATCCTCCGTTTGCCCGATGCGTTTTTGTAATTGTTCCGGGAAAGTATGGAAAAATACGATACTTTCTATACATTGTTGGAAAGAGGAGCAAAAAATCTATAATTTGAGATGCCAAACACTCATCTACGACCTACGAAACTCTCATCCTTCATGAATCTGTAGTTATCCTCCGTTTGCCCAATGCGTTTTTGTAATTTTTCCGGGAAAGTATGGAAAAATACGATACTTTCTATACATTGTTGGAAAGAGGAGCAAAAAACCTACAATTTGACATGCCAAACACTCATCTACGACATATGAAACTCTCATCCTTCATGAATCTGTAGTTATCCTCCGTTTGCCCAATGCGTTTTTGTAATTTTTTCCGGGAATGGATGGAAAAATACGATACTTTCTATACATTGTTGGAAAGAGGAGCAAAAAACCTACAATTTGACATGCCAAACACTCATCTACGACATATGAAACTCTCATCCTTCATGAATCTGTAGTTATCCTCCGTTTGCCCAATGCGTTTTTGTAATTTTTCCGGGAAAGGATGGAAAAATACGATACTTTCTATACATTGTTGGAAAGAGGAGCAAAAAACCTATAATTTGAGATGCCAAACACTCATCTACGACATACCAAACTCTCATCCTTCATGAATCTGTAGTTATCCTCCGTTTGCCCGATGCGTTTTTGTAATTTTTCCGGGAAAGGATGGAAAAATACGATACTTTCTATACATTGTTGGAAAGAGGAGTAAAAAATCTACAATTTGACATGCCAAACACTTATCTAGGACATACAAAACTCTCATCCTTCATGAATCTGTAGTTATCCTCCGTTTGCCCGATGCGTTTTTGTAATTTTTCCGGGAAAGTATAGAAAAATACGGTACTTTCTATACATTGTTGGAAAGAGGAGCAAAAAACCTACAATTTGACATGCCAAACACTTATCTACGACCTACGAAACTCTCATCCTTCATGAATCTGTAGTTATCCTCCGTTTGCCCAATGCGTTTTTGTAATTTTTCCGGGAAAGTATGGAAAAATACGATACTTTCTATACATTGTTGGAAAGAGGAGCAAAAAACCTACAATTTGACATGCCAAACACTCATCTACGACATATGAAACTCTCATCCTTCATGAACCTGTAGTTGTCCTCCGTTTGCCCAATGCGTTTTTGTAATTTTTCCGGGTAAGGATGGAAAAATACGATACTTTCTATACATTGTTGGAAAGAGGAACAAAAAATCTACAATTTGACATGCCAAACACTTATCTAGGACATACAAAACTCTCATCCTTCATGAATCTGTAGTTATCCTCCGTTTGCCCGATGCGTTTTTGTAATTGTTCCGGGAAAGTATGGAAAAATACGATACTTTCTATACATTGTTGGAAAGAGGAGCAAAAAATCTATAATTTGAGATGCCAAACACTCATCTACGACCTACGAAACTCTCATCCTTCATGAATCTGTAGTTATCCTCCGTTTGCCCAATGCGTTTTTGTAATTTTTCCGGGAAAGTATGGAAAAATACGATACTTTCTATACATTGTTGGAAAGAGGAGCAAAAAACCTACAATTTGACATGCCAAACACTCATCTACGACATATGAAACTCTCATCCTTCATGAACCTGTAGTTGTCCTCCGTTTGCCCAATGCGTTTTTGTAATTTTTCCGGGTAAGGATGGAAAAATACGATACTTTCTATACATTGTTGGAAAGAGGAACAAAAAATCTACAATTTGACATGCCAAACACTTATCTAGGACATACAAAACTCTCATCCTTCATGAATCTGTAGTTATCCTCCGTTTGCCCGATGCGTTTTTGTAATTGTTCCGGGAAAGTATGGAAAAATACGATACTTTCTATACATTGTTGGAAAGAGGAGCAAAAAATCTATAATTTGAGATGCCAAACACTCATCTACGACCTACGAAACTCTCATCCTTCATGAATCTGTAGTTATCCTCCGTTTGCCCAATGCGTTTTTGTAATTTTTCCGGGAAAGTATGGAAAAATACGATACTTTCTATACATTGTTGGAAAGAGGAGCAAAAAACCTACAATTTGACATGCCAAACACTCATCTACGACATATGAAACTCTCATCCTTCATGAATCTGTAGTTATCCTCCGTTTGCCCAATGCGTTTTTGTAATTTTTCCGGGAAAGGATGGAAAAATACGATACTTTCTATACATTGTTGGAAAGAGGAGCAAAAAACCTACAATTTGACATGCCAAACACTCATCTACGACATATGAAACTCTCATCCTTCATGAATCTGTAGTTATCCTCCGTTTGCCCAATGCGTTTTTGTAATTTTTCCGGGAAAGGATGGAAAAATACGATACTTTCTATACATTGTTGGAAAGAGGAGCAAAAAACCTACAATTTGACATGCCAAACACTCATCTACGACATATGAAACACTCATCCTTCATGAATCTGTAGTTATCCTCCGTTTGCCCAATGCGTTTTTGTAATTTTTCCGGGAAAGTATGGAAAAATACGATACTTTCTATACATTGTTGGAAAGAGGAGTATAAAATCTATAATTTGACATACCAAACACTTATCTAGGACATACGAAACTCTCATCCTTCATGAATCTGTAGTTATCCTCCGTTTGCCCGATGCGTTTTTGTAATTTTTCCGGGAAAGTATGGAAAAATACGATACTTTCTATACATTGTTGGAAAGAGGAACAAAAAATTTATAATTTGAGATGCCAAACACTCATCTACGACATACGAAACTCTCATCCTTCATGAATCTGTAGTTATCCTCCGTTTGCCCAATGCGTTTTTGTAATTTTTCCGGGAAAGTATGGAAAAATACGATACTTTCTATACATTGTTGGAAAGAGGAGCAAAAAACCTACAATTTGACATGCCAAACACTCATCTACGACTTACGAAACTCTCATCCTTCATGAATCTGTAGTTATCCTCCGTTTGCCCGATGCGTTTTTGTAATTTTTCCGGGAAAGTATAGAAAAATACGGTACTTTCTATACATTGTTGGAAAGAGGAGCAAAAAATCTACAATTTGACATGCCAAACACTTATCTACGACATACGAAACTCTCATCCTTCATGAATCTGTAGTTATCCTCCGTTTGCCCAATGCGTTTTTGTAATTTTTCCGGGAAAGTATGGAAAAATACGATACTTTCTATACATTGTTGGAAAGAGGAGCAAAAAACCTACAATTTGACATGCCAAACACTCATCTACGACTTACGAAACTCTCATCCTTCATGAATCTGTAGTTATCCTCCGTTTGCCCGATGCGTTTTTGTAATTTTTCCGGGAAAGTATAGAAAAATACGGTACTTTCTATACATTGTTGGAAAGAGGAGCAAAAAACCTACAATTTGACATGCCAAACACTCATCTACGACTTACGAAACTCTCATCCTTCATGAATCTGTAGTTATCCTCCGTTTGCCCGATGCGTTTTTGTAATTTTTCCGGGAAAGTATAGAAAAATACGGTACTTTCTATACATTGTTGGAAAGAGGAGCAAAAAATCTACAATTTGACATGCCAAACACTTATCTACGACATACGAAACTCTCATCCTTCATGAATCTGTAGTTATCCTCCAAAACCTTACAACAGCACGGAGGATAAATGGAGGATAACTACAAACCGCTATATTTGAGACGCATTATTCGGTGCTTGCTTACTGGATGCTGTTAAGCCCATTAGACAGTGCTTTATCATCTTGGGCTAATTTAGAATCTTCCCGCAGAACATATTTATTTTTTTGTACTACAGTCAGTGATCTTAATATCAATTCGCCGGCGCCAATAAGAACAAGTTAACCTTTAGACGTAGGACTACGTCTAACAAAAATATATGGGGGAGGGAATTGCAAAATGAAAATCTTAGCACTGAACATATAGAAAAACTTGAAAGATTTCAGGTATTTCCGAATAAATCCGAGAGATGATTGCATCAATAGATATGAAATAATAATGAAATGTCGAGGTCGAGCATTATTTAACCGCACCAAATCCCATGTTTTGATTTGCCCGATTTCCTCTTCTTCTTAAATGGCATTAAAGTTCCTGGAGAAAGTTCATTCGCCTCTAAAGTACATCCAATCTACGGGTACTTTTGTACTTGATTGTATTTCTGCAGGCAGGGTTATGTTTCCCCAACACGGACTTAAAAGCCAAGGAGCACAAAAGAATCGGCATTACATACACCTCCTATCTGCGAGTACTATTATACTCGCTTGCAATTGTGCAGATCGGAATGTGTTTCCCTAGCACGAACTTTGAAACCTAGGAGCCTGGGGAAATCTGTACTGCAAATACATCTAATCTGTGGATACCAATGGCGTCGAGTGAAGCTTTCGTGCACCCGGGGCAAAAGAGTTGATTTGCAGCCAGGATGAATCCAAGACTACGAGAAGCTCTCCCAACCACGTAGTTGAAATGTGTTTTAAAGTTCAGTTTACAGTCCAAATACACTCCTAGATTCATCACGCAGTCGACTTTAATTAGCGAAGGGAGCATCGTCGAGAGAATAGTTGTAGCGAATAGGATCTTTTCTACGCGTAAAAGTGATCGTGGATCAATTGCTGGGATTCAGGGTCATGGGATTCTTCACACACCATTTCTTGAAAATTTCTAATTGTTGTTGAAGAAAAGAAGCGTCAGCCTCCGAGTTAACGTGGAAAACAAATCTTATATATAAAAATCTCGTGTCACGATGTTCGTTGTCGAACTCCTCCGAAACGGCTCGAACGATTTTCAAGAAATTATGCACAAAAAACTTGGTAGGCATGAGAATAGGACGTAAACTATATATGATACCGCTAGGGTACCAATTACCATATGTTTAATACCGATTAGGGTGGCCCTATGCAAAAAAATCTAAATAATTTTGATTTCTATTTTTTTTCAAATTTGGCATAAAATTATAACCTCAAGGTTCACCTCTATTTTTAATCGCAATTTTAGTATTTTGGTATGAATAATATTCAAATAATCGACCCGTAGTTTGTTTTTCAAAGAGAACGAATTTATTTACGTTGTTAAATGATAGATGGCGCTAAGTACACTTCATTGAACACATTCATCCTCACATGCGCCAATAACCTTAATTCGGCTAAAGCCATGCGTATAGCCAGCGTACTGGAAGACTTTTTGAATAAACATAATGAATTATTGAAATTCTTCATATCATACATGCTCGGTTTGCTAGGTGACGATCATGTTATTTTCATCAATTCTAATATAACACCGACTGGAGAACACATGTGTACATTCAATGCGTATGTAGTTGGACTTGTCATTGTCGCTGGAGTCATGGTAGGCGACTGCACAGTGACGCGAGGAATTGTGATTCGAAAAAGAAACAACAATCTGGAGTTCATCGTTGACACCCACCGTTCAAACGACACTCTCCATCTTCCTCTTCAATGGTACTAATGTTTCTAATGTTCCTAACGTCCACCATCTCAACGTAGAATGAATTGCGAACGAAAAACTTTCATAGCCTTGCATGGCAGATGGAAAATGTACAATGCATTTTCTTACAGAATTACAATATATCAACGACTAAAAACTGATAAAGGCAGACATAAAAATTAACAACGCAGACATTGACATGGAACATCGTTCGGCAGGGTCATATTCGCCTCAGCTGAGCAAAACTTCCAATGCTCATATTAATGTTGAGTTCTGATGAAGAGCAACAAATACATTTGCAACAACAAAATTTATATTCATTCGCTATCCAACTCTTGACGAGTAAAGTTCAGTGTCGTTATTGTGCGTTGCCCCTTTTACTATTGTGCGATTGGTATAGTGTACGAGTGAAGGTCATTGCTGTCCGCTTTCGAATTGACCTTTTGTGAAGTGGAACAAAGGAAGCAGCGCTCTTGCAGCTTGCAGCCCTTGGCGGCTGTTGAACATTGGCATAACGGGATCGCCATCGTGTGGCTGTCGTTAACGGGAATTATCATCACGTGACCGTGTGAGCTATTCTTGCGCTATTGTGTTGATCCATAGCGCGTAGCCTCTGTCTCTCCCTGGTTAGGGCAGTAGAGCGCAGTATCGGAACAACTTTTATATTAAGGTACACATATTTAATATTAATATTATTGTTCAACTCATATGTTCATTGCTTAATATTATCATCATAATTTTTTGTTTGTTTGTTTTGTTATTTTTTTTTTTTTTGAGATTATTGTTAAAATCAATAATAGATTAGAAATAAGACAAAATTTTTTGTAAAATGGAGAATAGTGGAGGATCTCCAGAGATGGAGATCTCCGATAATGAATCCCATTCAAGATCTGGGAAAAAACATAAACGAGTCCCTCAAAAAGAAGATAATTCTTCTGGGGACGAATCTGCTCATCCTTCCAAGCCCCCCTCTAAGAAAATAGCAAGCCTCCCTTCTGAACTCACTGTTACTTCCACTCCCCCTCTCCCATCATCATTTTCGCTTCCCCCTTCTGATGTTTCCGATCCAACCCAATCCTCGTCCTCGTCCTCGTCCTCGTCTTCTCCCTCTGTTGTCTCCGCTCCACGTGTCAGAGTTTATCCAGAAGATGCACCTGGAACTGGCCCGTGGGTTGTTTTCCTCCGGCCAAAACCAAAAGGAAAAAGCCTTAACGTGATTCAGATCATGAAAGATCTGGCCAGATACACTTCTGTATCTGAAATTCGCAGGGTTAGACCGAACAAATTGCGGGTTGTCGTGAATGAACGGAAACACGCAAACGAGATTGTTGCTGACCAACACTTCACTCTCGAATATAGAACATTTATACCCTCCCATAACGTAGAAATTGAGGGGGTGATAACTGAAACGGGTCTGACGAGCGAACAAATAAAAGCAGAAGGAAAAGGCAAGTTCAAGAAGCTCCCCTCAATGGAAGTAAAGATCTTGGACTGTCGCCAACTCGGGAAACTCTCCCATGATGGGGACCAAACTAAATTTACGCCGTCAGACTCGTTTCGAGTCACCTTTGCTGGTGCCGCCCTCCCTGACTACGTTATGGTGGACAAATTGAGACTACCTGTGCGACTCTTCGTGCCAAAGCCCATGACTTGCAACAAATGCAAGTCAGTTGGTCACACTTCAGATTATTGTGCCAACAAGGAGCGCTGTGCCACTTGCGGAGAGCAACATGAGGGGAAATCCTGCAGTGCGACTGAGCATAAGTGTCCATATTGCGGAGGATCCCCACACGCGCTCTCAGCTTGTGAAACTTACAAGAGTCGCTGGGAGAAACAGAAGCGCTCTTTAAAGGAACGCTCGAAGCGCACTTTTGCGGAAATTTTAAAGGGCGCTTCTCCACTGGCCCAACAACAACAACCAATCATCACACAAAATGTCTTCGCCACGTTGCCCGTTGACGAAATGAAAGCGGACACAGCTAACGGGGGCACACCGTTTATTTTCAAAGGGAATCCCCGGCGCAAAAATGCCCGTTGACCACGTTGCCCGTTGACGAAATGAAAGCGGACACAGCTAACGGGGGCACACCGTTTATTTTCAAAGGGAATCCCCGGCGCAAAAATGTGACCACTCCCAAAGTTCAAGAACAAGTCCCCCCGGTGATACCCCCAGTTAGCTTGCCTAAAAAATCGAGTGCAGCGGACAAGCAAAATCAGGTTCCTCCTGGCTTCCGTGGGAATAGTTCACCTTCGAACGACCCAGCACTCGAGGGGACATCAAAAACCCCAACTGTCCCTGTTTTTTCGTCCAACTCAACTTCCCAATCGGGATTTATAAAGTTGTCTGACCTTTTGGATCAAATCTTCAAGTGTTTTAATGTTTCCGACTCCATCAGAACCATTGTCATATCAATGCTTCCAGTATTGAAGACAATTTTGCAACAATTGATGCAAACATGGCCCCTCCTTGCAATGATTATCTCTCTTGATGTCTAATTTAGATAGAGAGGTCGGAGATATTACTGTTTTTCAGTGGAATTGTCGTAGTCTTATCCCTAAATTGGATACATTCAAATTTCTAATTCATAAAGTCAATTGTGATGTTTTTGCACTGTCCGAAACCTGGCTCTCTTCTCAAAATGATCTCTCTTTCCACGATTTTAATATAATACGCTTGGACCGCGATGACAGATACGGAGGGGTACTATTGGGGATCAATAAGTGTCACTCATTTTTTCGAATTGACCTTCCACCTATTGGAGGGATCAAAGCTGTTGCTTGTCATGCAAACATCAGAGGCAAAGACCTCTGTATTGTCAGCTTGTATTGGCCTCCGAGAGCTGCGGTTAGCCGCAAGCAACTTGTTGACATGTGCTCACTCCTTCCTGAGCCACGATTAATCTTGGGAGACTTCAACTCTCACGGAACTGCCTGGGGGGAACCGTACGACGATAATCGTTCATCGTTGATATATGACCTTTGTAACAGCTTCAATATGACCATTTTGAACACTGGGGAAACAACACGTGTGCCTAAACCTCCTGCTAACCCAAGTGCTCTTGACCTCTCGCTTTGCTCGAATTCACTATCGTTAGATTGCAAGTGGAATGTAATCCAGGACCCCAATGGTAGTGATCACTTGCCAATCAAAATTTCCATCACCATTGGGTCGAATTCTTCTGAATCTATAAACATGGCATATGACCTCACAAGACACATTGACTGGAAAAAATATACGGACGCGATTGCTCTAGCCATCAATTCCAGAGATGGCTTACCTCCATTGGAGGAGTATAACTTCCTTTCTCGTTTGATCTATGACAGCGCGGTTCGCGCTCAAACGAAACCCATCCCAGGTTCCACTATTCGTCGAAGGCCTCCCAATCTATGGTGGGATAGCATATGTTCCAAGCTTTATGTAGAAAAATCGAATGCATTTAAAGCTTTTCGGAAACGTGGAACCCCTGAAAATTTTCAGACGTATTTGGACCTTGAAAATCAATTTAAAAACTTGATCAAAGGTAAAAAACGTGCTTATTGGCGAAATTTCGTGGGAGGTTTGTCACGAAAACGTCAATGAAAAAATTATGGAAAGTGGCTCGAAACATGAGAAATCGCTCTTCAACGAATGAAAGCGAAGAATATTCACATCGATGGGTTTTGAATTTTGCACGGAAGGTTTGTCCTGATTCCGCTCCTGTGCAAAAAATTGTTCGAGATATACCACAAGATAGGTGCGATCTTGATTCCGAGTTTTCGATGGTAGAATTCTCTCTTGCTCTCCTTTCTTGTAACAATTCTGCTCCGGGATCGGATAGAATTAAGTTCAACTTGCTGAAAAATCTCCCTGATGTGGCGAAACATCGCTTGTTGAACTTATTCAATCGGTTTCTGGAGCATAATATTGTTCCAGATGATTGGAGACAAGTACGTGTTATAGCTATTCAAAAACCCGGAAAACCCGCGTCCGACTTCAATTCGTACCGCCCAATAGCAATGCTGTCTTGTATACAGAAATTGTTGGGGAAAATGATCTTGTTTCGCCTTGATCGATGGGTTGAAACGAATGGCCTACTCTCAGATACACAATATGGGTTCCGCAGGGGCAAGGGGACGAATGATTGTCTTGCGTTGCTTTCTTCAGAAATTCAAATGGCTTACGCCGAAAAAAACAAATGGCTTCAGTATTCTTGGACATAAAGGGGGCCTTTGATTCTGTTTCAATAGAGGTTTTGTCGGACAAATTACACTCTCGAGGTCTGCCGCCTCTATTGAATAATATGTTATATAACTTGCTTTGTGAGAAACATTTGAACTTTTCTCACGGAGATTCGGCAGTAAGTCGGGTCTCTTACATGGGCCTCTTACATGGGAGTGGTGTCTGTCGTAGGATCAAACGAATCCGACCTGCAAGGACCCTTACAAGATACTTTGAACAATTTTTCAACCTGGGCCATTGGGCTAGGGATCGAATTCTCCACGGAGAAAACAGAGATGGTGGTTTTTTCTAGGAAGCATAGACCAGCAAAACCAAAGCTTCAACTTTTGGGTAAACCGATCACTCATGCTATGTCATTCAAGTATCTTGGGGTCTGGTTCGACTCCCAGGGGCCCATATTAGGTATCTGAGTAAAAAATGTCAACAAAGAATAAACTCCGTACAAGAACAATCTCCGTACAATTACCGGCACCTGGTGGGGAGCCCATCCCGAAGATCTTATAATGTTGTATCGAACAACTATTCTCTCAGTGATGGAGTATGGCAGTTTCTGTTTTCAATCAGCTGCCAAAACACACCTCATTAAACTCGAGCGAATTCAGTATCTTTGTCTCCGTATTGCGTTGGGATGTATGCCCTCAACGCATACCATGAGTCTCGAGGTTTTGGCAGGCCTACTCCCACTAAAAGATCGCTTCAATTTATTATCTCTTCGGTTCCTCATCCGGTGTAAGGTTATGAATCCATTGGTGATCGGAAATTTTGAGCAATTGATCGAGCTAAATTTTCATTCTGGATTCATGAATTCATATCATGAATTTACCTCTATGCAGGTTGTTCCTTCTTCGTATATTCCCAACCGTGTTTGTTTTCCTGACTACATCAATTCCTCTGTACATTTCGATCTGTTCATGAAGGAGAAAATCCATGAAAATCCAGATTATCTTAGATTGGGGTTCGTTCCTACAATCTTCAATGCAAAGTATGGGCGTATCAATTGTGATAATATATACTTTACTGATGGGTCCTCTATGAATGAGTCCACAGGATTTGGAGTGTTCAACGTATTTTTTAGCACCTCACACAGTCTTCAGTATCCTTGCTCGGTATATATTGCTGAATTGGCAGCGATATACTGGGCGCTGGACAGCGTCGCCTCACGACCTGTTGAACACTATTACATTGTAACGGATAGTCTTAGCTCTGTCGAAGCTATCCGTTCAGTGAGGCCGGAAAAGCACTCGCCGTACTTCCTTGAGAGAATACGAGAAATTTTGAGTGCTTTATCCAGACGCTGTTATGTCATTACCTTTGTCTGGGTCCCTTCACATTGCTCAATTCCGGGTAATGAGAGGGCTGACTCATTGGCAAAGGTAGGTGCAATTGAAGGCGATATATATCAGCGTCAAATCGCCTTCAATGAATTTTATTCTTTAGTTCGCAAAAATACCATCGCTAACTGGCAACGCAAGTGGAATGAAGATGAATTAGGCCGGTGGTTTCACTCGATTATCCCAAAGGTTAGCCTCAAACCGTGGTTCAAAAGTCTGGACTTGAGTCGGGACTTTATTCGCACCTTCTCCCGACTCATGTCCAATCACTGTTCGTTAGATGCACTACTCTTCCGTTTCAATCTTGTCAGCAGCAATCTCTGCGTTTGTGGCCAAGGTTATCACGACATCGAGCACGTTGTTTGGTCGTGCGAGGTGTATCTGGTCGCCAGATCGAATTTAGAAAACTGCCTTCGGGCCCGAGGAAGACAGCCCAATGTGCCGGTGAGAGATGTGTTGGCTCGGTTAGACCTTGATTACATGTCCCATATATATGTTTTCCTTAAAGCTATAGATCTTCGTGTGTGATTGTCCCTACATCCTTATACCCTCCTTTCCTTCCTTTGCTGGTAATTCGTCCCCTTGCTATAAATAGTAGAATAAGTTGAAATGTAAATAAACTATAGATATACGAATAGATTTAAGAATTGAGTGCTCATCAACATTGTTACAATTTCCTTATATCCCATCCTTCTCCTAAAAATATGTCACCCTTCTAAACTCGAGTACACCGCGAGTAATCGGTTTTCCACCTTACTAACCATAGATGTAAGAAAATTGTTTTTATATATATATAGTTTTAAAAATATATTTAAGAATTCGGCTCCTTTAAACTTAAGTAACTGAGCCTGTAAAAATAAACGAATTAATAAAAAAAAACAAAATTTATATTGATATTCTTCATATAATTTGTCTACTTTACCACACAAATATATTCCTTTTTTCACTTCATATTCGTTAATGGAATTCATCGGGAATGGAATACAAAAAATGGTTTGTGTTTTTTTCAATCGTCATCGACTTGGCGCTCTATTCCTCGGTATGTCAAACACAAGAGTAACGAACGTTTCACGTATATGTAGATTGTTAAAACGTTTAAACACACTTACAATACATTAGTTATTTTTTATTTAACAACCAACATATTCACTAGAAATAATTTTTATGTCAAAACAACGTTTGCCGGGTCAGCTAGTATTTGCATATAATCAGCCTCCAATAATTGTTACGTCATTGGAATAAATAAGAAAAATCAAAGGGCAGAGATGAGATACTCCTGATGTAGGAGAGAACTCTGCTGCTGCGGGGGTCTTCGTAGCCTTTGTAGCTGCTGCTGTGGGAGTCTTCGTAGCATAATTGGTTGCGTGACCGCTACTAAGCGTACAATCATGAGCTTATAACTCAGGGCCCTCAACTGACCATCTTTGTGTGTTATTCTAGCTACTACGTCCATGCATCAATCATCATGTGATGGTGATCCCAGCCTCTCACTACACATACGATCGATCTGTTGCATCGATAATCGGTGCTATTTATAAACACAACAATGGAAGCCTCATATCAACAGTCCCACTGTGTACAACTGTAAACTTTCGAACAATAGTAATATTCTTACGATGAAAAATGCGACATGTGTTGTGTATCGATAGAATGAGAATACTTTTGCGCCTAAATGGCTAATGTGTAATAGAAAAAAATGAGTATCGATGAGATAGGAATACTCTTACGCCTAAATGGCTACTGTGTAATATACGAAAATATGTACACGATGAATTCGGCTCTGTTACAGCTGAATTGCTAGATGAACCTAATAATTAAAATAAACAGATGGGATAAAAAAGTGAATTCTGCGGAGATGCAATCGCCTATTTCATCCACGAGAGAGCGTCCGATTAAATACAATAAAAGCCAATATAAAATATTGCCGCCGAAGGCTAGCATTGTTACGCATTGTCAGTGCAAATCGCATCCGTTTGGGACACACCACTAGACATTCCGTCTGTAATATTAGGCTGTCAAAAAAGTCCTGCAGTATTTCCGCGAGGTGTCGTTGTAAGCGCGTAGTTCTAGTTGTATTCATTGTATCGAGTCATACTATAGCTTGTTGGAAAGGTGTTTTTGTGTGCGCTATAATATAGTCCTTGACAGTGTTTTGTTTGGTTAAGTCGTTCGTGAGTTATAGTGTCGCAAATATGGAGCAAAATAAAGAGAAAATCCGACATATTTTACAGTACTACTATGACAAAGGCAAAAATGCATCTCAAGCTGCCAATAAAATTTGTGCAGTTTATGGCCCGATACAGTTTTCATTTCCACCGCACAACGATGGTTTCAACGTTTTCGTTCTGGTGTAGAGGTCGTCGAAGATGCGCCACGCTCCGGAAGGCCTGTCGTCGAAAATTGCGACAAAATCGCTCAATTAGCCGAGAAAGACCGGCATAGTAGCAGCCGTAGCATCGGCCAAGAGCTGGGGATAAGTCATCAAACCGTTATTAACCATTTGAAGAAGCTTGGATCCACAAAGAAGCTCGATGTATGGGTGCCACACACGTTGACGCAAAAAAAACATCTTTGACCGTATCGACGCATCTGAATCGCTGCTGAATCGCAACAAAATCGACCCGTTTCTGAAGCGGATGGTGACTGGCGATGAAAAGTGGGTCACTTACGACAACGTGAAGCGCAAACGGTCGTGGTCGAAGCCCGCTGAAGCGGCTCAGACGGTGGCCAAGCCCTCATTAACGGCCAGGAAGGTTCTGCTGTGTGTTTGGTGGGATTGTCAAGGAATAATCTATTATGAGCTGCTTTCCTATGGCCAAACGCTCAATTCGGACCTGTACTGCCAACCACTGGACCGCTTGAAGGTAGCACTCATGAAGAAGAGGCCATCTTTGATAAACAGAGGCCGCATTGTCTTCCATCAGGACAACGCCAGGCCACACACTTCGAGCTTCTATAACAGGGGTATTATGAAGTTGGCATCTCGTTGGGAACAAGTCATCGAACAAAACGGCGCATATTTGGCTTAAAACAGATGATTGTAACTAATTTTATGAACAAATGAAAATTAAAAAAAAATACCGCAGGACTTTTTTGACAGCCTAATATATGTCGTGAACGATAGAAGATCCGTTGTGGTGGAACCAGCCTCAAGGCATCCATATACTAATACACAGCATTTGACAGCGTCAAACATGTCTCGCGAGAACTGCCTGTAAGAACACAAGCTGGTTTAAATTAAGGCGCTTAGCATACTGCCAGGTGAGTCAAAATGTGAAAACCACCCACACCACCATGAATTTACAGGATGAGATTTACACACTTCTGAAATAAAAAATAATGAATGAAAATATACTTTTCTGTATCGAATATGTATTCTATGTAATACACTATTACGTTTTCTCGCAAATAGTGAAATAATATTGAAATGAAATTGTGTCTGATGATGATTTTATATTGTAATGGCGAGTTTTTGTAAATGTTGTGTGTTGTGAAGTATATAGCCAAATGGTTAAGTAAGCGTCGCGTTTTATGTAATCGAATAACTTAAGAATATCCATCCAAATTTTAAGATTGCAAAACTGCCTTCTTTAATTTTTTACGAATTTGCCGATTATTTCGAGTTAAATATGATTAGCGATTGGGCGCACCTTGTTCCATAGATCTGCCTTGAGCTCACCGAGCAGTTTGTTATGTTTGGAAATGACTAAATTTGCTAAATTTGCAACACATCTTGACTCGCGGATGATATTCTTTTAGCCGGGGCCTGGGTGGAACGCTTCGGCATTAATCCATGTTGATCGATTGATATGTAATGTTTACAGTGAAGGAATATCGATTTGATGACTACAATCTCAAACAGTTTGGAAACCGCATTCAGGGCAGAGATACCTCGGTAGTTGTTGACGTTTCTTTTATCACCTTTCTTATGATTTTCCAGAGTGATGGGAAGATGTCTTTTGTGAATGAAAGATTCAACAAATAGCATAATGGAAACAACAGCCCTGCTGTGCACTTTTTCAGGATAGCTGCTGGGATTCTATCTGGTTCGACGGAATTCGAAGGTATTAATTTGCTTATACCTGATTCCAACGCTGCATTATCCACGGTGATTCGGAACAACGAGCTGTTCTGTATTCGAACGTTTCTTATGGACCTAGAGAGCTGGTCTTGAGACAGAATCTCTTTCGAGAAAGTGCTGGAAAGGATCGCAGAAAAGACACTGCAATTTATTTGTGTGTCAAACGCTTCATATCTATCGTGAAACATAGATGACGGTAATCCAGACTTCTTACGTTGCCCATCAACATATTTCCAGAAAGATTTGGGATTGTTCTTGAATTTCCGCTGAATACCATGTAGACAGATTCCTGGAAGCGCACGTAATGCTATTGTCGACATCGATTGTACATGCGCTTCTATCAACGTAACATCTTGTAGGTAGGTAGGTATTGTATTATAGAGACTTTAAACTTTTGCAGTTCATTCGTCTCTAATAACATCTTGTGTACGATCAGAAGAGATGTGTATTGCTAAGAGATACAGTTTCCCACCTTCTAGTTTGTTTTAACAAAACCCACACCTCTTCGACAAAGGACCATTCGAATTCTTTGATTAGCTGAGCTTTCAGTCGCCGGTGGACAGCTACGAGAACACCACCCACGGATGACTTTGTGTTGTTAAATTCATGTCGGTCCGTGCGGCAGACTTCATAGTTTTGCCCGACCCCTATCCGTTCATCGACAACAGAACCGAAACGGCTCCGACGACAAGATACATCAAAGGTCGCGGCTGTGTCGAGGGGTTTCAGGGTTCCCATGGAAACTTGCAATTAATTCCGGTTCAGAATACTTCCTGGTTGAACTTACTGGACGGGTTCCAAAGATACGCGGTATCCCCTGGAAACGGGACCGAATGTAAAAAACGAAGAAGCGGTATAGTGCTTGTACTTGTCAGAGCTAGCAAGTTGGAAGACATCCTCACTAACTCCGAACACAGGAACGGAACGACTGGGATGGCCGAATTGGTCGATGTAACTAGAAGACCAGCAGTTCGCGACTGTGTCGGGAGACTCGGGGGCTTTCATCAAGCTGTTTGATGTGCGTTCCGTTTGTTGATTCATGAGGTTGAAGATATGGCAATGAACTGGAGGCATCACTTATTGCGATGGAGTAGCGAGGAAAACCAGGAGTTCCTTTGCCGATTCGTGCATGTTTTGCTGGTATCCAAAAATCCCGTTTAGATTTCTGAGATTCGAATTCCCAGGAGAAAATCCCTTTGGACCAGACTGATGTATCCAAACCAATATCCTTCAATTGAAATTCTACTCCAACTTTTAACGAGATTAATGCGAGTTGTTTCAGATCAGCGTATTTGCGCACGAATTTTCGAACATCGATTGGTTGTTCCGTTTGCAGACAACTTTTCACCAGTCTGAAAACATCATCCTCGATGACGTGGCACGCTATTCCGGACGGGTGAAACCAGAATTTTCCAGCGGTTTGGGCACAGTTTCGACCAACATGTTTTGAACTCGGTTTGGCCTTTAGTGTTTCTTTCACAGATGGGGCACGAGCTCGCTTGATCCCTCACTACTCAATTCGGAACTCGCCGGTCTATCACTACTCAATTCGGAATCATACGAATGCATTTTTTCGGCAAGTTTTTTGTTAGAATTTTGGTTTCTTGCAGGTTGATTAGGCAAAATAATGATAACAATTTGCTGCGATAACGTCGATTGATTCAACAATATACGTTCAACTTGCATATCAAAACCGAAAGTGAGTACCTTAAGTTCAAGCAAATTCGCGGTTTGAAAAGAACGTTCACTTGAGGAATGCAGTAATTTCAGGGGGAAATGTAAAATACAATGGGGTTATATGATAGCTATAACCCATTCATAGTTTTTGTCCTATATCACAATGAAGATTAATAAATGCATCTAACATTTGGTGCAAAAACATTATCATATGGTTGCTTTCCAAGGACATGAACAATAATTAACGTTACTGTTCGATTTTTCGAACAGCTGGTCGTTAAAAGATTAAAAATGACATCATTAAAGTTGTGTGGAAAATTGGAAAAAAAAATCTAGATAGTTGCCAAGATGTTGTATAGTATCAACGGATAAAGTGTAATGCATTACTTCTTTCAAATATTCACTGTGATTTATCAATTTCCAAGTGTAGTAGTATGCTGAAGGTATACCCAATATAGAAGCTTACCATGAGCCAAATCAGTCTTCCGAAAAACACTTACACATGTTTACGCGATGTTCATACTCAGAGGCTATGAGTTCATGCACATTTTGCATGTCTGATCCATAGTTTTTTGCCGTGAAATGAAAACATTCTCTGAATAGAAAGTAGCTTTCTATGAGAACTTTTTGTGCATATTGCCAGTTGAAGTCTGGAGAACCGACTGCACAGTGGAGCGACGTATTTGCATGACGTCCAAACTGGCCAAATATACAAATATATACTCAAAAATTAGTTTTAGATGTATGTTTTCAGGAAAGTTTACACCTATTCTTGATATTTTGATGTGGGTAACTGAACATCTCCGCCACGCTCTGCTCAATTTTACTACATGTTCAAATAGCTAATAAAAGCGGATGTTACATAAATTCGATTTTTAAATTGATGCGTGCACTAAATGATATTAATTGTGAAGAACTCAGATATCAATTGACGCTTATTTGGTTCAAAACATATAGAGAGGTGTATTTTATTTGCCCAAAATTTCAGACGAAGCACCCATTATCATGCTAGGCAAGCATTTTTCCGTGTCAACATACCAAAATACCGTGTGTTGAGTGGTGGTGGTGTCCAATTCGCTTCTTCTACTCTACATACTGCCGTTGCTGGAGGTGAAAACGCAAGCGAAACTGTACACCATGTTTGAACATCACGTGAAACATTGGGATCAAACAACGTATATCCAAATATACTACGGATACAAACATGTCACATTACAGGTACAAAAAATCATGTTTGTGTGCAAACACAAAACTACGAAAACAAGCATGAACATGTTCATCTCGTACGCAGTGTTTTATGTTAAACACGGAAGACTGATCCAAGGTTCACTTGCAAGTTGCTGTAGCTCTTTTTTTCTTTCCCCTGTCTCGCTCTATCTATCTAAAGTATCTGGTTAAAGGAAATCCGCGATTAATTGAATTGATTTTGATTTTAAACTCCCGCAAATCAATCGAACAATTAACAGTTTTTTTTTGTACATTTTTCACTAATTCCACCGTTTAATTGTAATGTCCAATTAACATTTCGATCCTCAGACAAGTGTATTTAGCTGACACTCTTTTAAGCCCTCCCCAAGTATAAACCAAACCGTTTCGGTATCGGGAGATTAGGCCTCCACAGTCTTTGAACTGCTGGAGTATCTAAAATACAGTTGAAAAAGGTAAATCTAACGAATTCCAATATCCGGCTAGAGCTAGTGTAGGCACGCGGCTTTATTCCTCCAGGCTGGCAAGTTGACGGATCAGTAACGTCTCCATTATCTAGAATGGAAATCCTTTCGCTTTCTTCATGCCCACGCTTCCACTGGGCCCAGCTGACCATGACCACTGCCAGCAAAAGCCGGTGGAGGATTTTTTTTCAACCATTTCCACCTCAAAACTGTGTTGTGGGATGTGAAGCGGTGGGGAAATGGAAAAGCTGCTCCGAAAGTTAATTAATTACTCGCTAAAATGCAAACTCATTGCTTGGCGTTGAGTAATTGAAGGCTAATTAAATTTTGTTTCGTCGTTTTTTTCTCTCGCGCTCGCTTCTACTCTCCTGTTCCCTTCCTCTTGTTCATGTTGCCCCGGCGATTAAGAGAAGTGACTTTATAATTCATTCCGTATTTTGTCCTAATCGTCGGAACCCAGCGGGAAGGGTTTGAAACTAATATCTTTAAATTTCGGAAGCGTTTCGAGGATGAACGATGAAAGGGAGAATGAAAGTTTTGCGAACATTTCTTGAAGCTGCAAGTACCGATGTGCCGTCGTCTTTCACTTCCCACTTTTAATGACACTCGAGGCGATTTGTTTGCTGACAAAATGTTTTCCCTAGCTCCATCCGGTATTCCTTTCGGAGGAAGTCTTCCCCCAGCGACAGTTATCGTTTTCTTCGTTTTTGAACATGGGTTGGACAGAAGGATGCCTCAAACTATGGGTGTGAGATTACCTGGTTCAATTTTCACACTAATTATTCGAATGTAGCCAAAATAGATAGATTCGGAGGAGTTGATTTGATACCTCATCAAAATTTATAACAATGATTCGCGTTACAGCGAAAAGGGAGTGGGGTCACGAGTTTGTCGCAATTTCATTTACTATCATCGAATCCCAAACGGATGGTCTATTATAACCTCCTTCGGTATAGAACCACCTCGAGCTCGCTTGCAGCGAATCAAGTTCTGATTGGTGAAAATGCAGTTTATCCATATAAATCCCGGATATCCTCACCAAGTATAAACATCTATTCTAACCCTCGTCGGCATTGTGATTGTTGGATCATGAGAGTGGCCCCTGACAACTGTGTGGTCGTCGGTGTCGTTGTCGTCGTCAGCTTTGGGGCGCAGGCAAATGAATTTCTAACTAAGTTCTACAACAGAACAACTCTGCGAATGGCGCACAACAAACGTCTGCCTCGTGTCGTTAGCGGCCCAAATGTCCCTCGTACCAAGGGCCAATCGTTTCCATCCGGGTTTGAGCCATTCTTGCGGGATGCGCTGGTTCCATTTTGAATGTGGCCGTGGGGGCGGGTGTGAAACAATCTACGGCACGAGTAAACAACCCGATCCGAAGGAACCGCACTTTGCACCGAAGTGACAGCAACAATAATGAAACAATTGCCAGACGACGAGTAGCGAGTAGCGCCAAACCGGGCTGTTCCACATAACGCGAACCGATGGGAGCGAGTGGGTGGAACGGACCGAATGCAAATTGTGGTAGACAAATTTGTAGAAAACTACAACGAATAGGATGTCAATGGCTACGAATCTGGTAATTTAAATTGAAAGTTTTGCCTGCCCCGACTCCATGCGGCCATAGCGTCAAATTGCAGCACGACGCCTCGCCTCGATGACATGGGTCGAAGCGATACTGGTAGTGTTTGTGTTTTGGGAGGGGGGGGGGATCGAATGGTTTGACAGCTGTTTCCGGGAGTTGCAAATTATTTCAGGGGTTACGAATTCGAAAGATTTTTTTGCGACGTTAAAACGATGTTAGTGCAAGCGTTTTATTCTGATAGAATGATTCAGTCTGTTTCGGGCAGCTCAACGAACAGGAGAAAGTTCTAGGGGGACATTTCCAGGGATAGAATCAATGATTAGTGATTAGAATTCTTGTGGAAGCGCCAGTTTAGTTTTAGTTCTAAATTAGAATAAATCAATGAAAAAACACGTATACTACGTATCAGTTGCATAGGATCTCAAGTGAACCATCTTTTTTTAACCAGACAGAATCACAATAGAATTCCACAGACGGTATAATTTGATCAAACAAAAATAATACACTGCTCCAACAAGATCATATACAAATATGATGCATCCCTTAAATGCTTTTTTGTAGTAATCCAGCAGTATTATTAGTGCTATAAACAATCAAATGCTATACCAAAAACAAAACTTCAACGCCTGTCAATTTTTCGTATTTTCCCATTTTCCTTCAGAGTTTTCCGAAAATGTTCAATTGTCATGTTTGGTTAGAATATTTTTGGCTGAAATATATGCATTATTTTTATGTGACCCCCACTTATTTCCAGAGGAGGAAGGGGTGTCATACTATCATAGAAACATTGATCGTACCCAAAAACCCTCACATCCCAAATTTGGCTCCATTTGCGAACTAGAGTTATGCAGAAATTTTGGTTTCATTTGTGTGGAAGCCCCCTTTAGAGAGGTGGAGGAGTGTCGAACTACCATAGTTTATCGATCCCTAAAACCTCTATATGTTAAGTTTGATTCCATTTGTTTGATTAGCTCTCGAGTCGTTCAGCATTCGCCCCGCCCCCCTCTTTAGAAAGAAGAAAAGGGTGTCAAACCGTCGTAAAAACATTTGTTGTACCCTAAAAGCTCCAAATGCCAAATTTGGTTTCATTTGCTCGATTAATTCTCGAGTTTTGCAGAAATTTGTGTTTCATTTGTTTGGCAGGCCTTCGCTAGCGCAAACATCAAATGGACTAAAACGCTTATCACGATGTAACTGTAGAACATGTAAGAATTCAATTTACCGAATTTTACCATTTTCCTTCTGAGTTTTCCTAAAGTTTTCAATTGCCATGTTTGGTTGAAATATGATTGGAAATATGAAATATGATTGACAAGCCTGACTTGTCAATGCGAAAGCCTTGGACTGCTGATCTTCGCCATATGGAATGTGCTTTGGAAAGCAAGGAAACACTACTTCAAGACGAGAACCACGGCTGACTGTATGACTCATCGTAGTATTGAAATTTCATACACGGTCCTTCTCGCTGAAAGCCACAGGACATACATGTATAGAGTACAACCAAATCTGAAACAAAATCCGACGTCTTTCTGGAAATATATGAGGTCACTGAGAGGGAATACGAGAATTCCACCCAATATGGAATTTAACGGAACAACTAGTTCGTCTAGCGAAGCGGCCCATTTATTCGCCAACTTCTTCCAAAGCGTTTTCAGCACAGCTTCACCCGAGTTGTATCCAGGATGCTTTCAGCATATCCCAACGTATGACATCAATATTCTTGTATTTTCGTTTTCACCCGAGGAAGTTCAAAAAGCGCTCGAAAATATTGATGTGTCCAAGGGTGCTGGAGTAGATGGGCTACCACCGCTTTTTCTCAAGTATTGTGCCTCCTCATTGGCTTTGCCTGTCGCTTGTCTTTTGAATCGGTCGCTTGTTGAGAAGAAATTCCCGAAGATTTGGAAAGCAGCTCGAATTGTTCCGATTCACAAATCGTCGCGTCGAAAATTACCGTGGTATATCGATATTATGTTCACTTGAAACCATGGTTTAGGCTATACTGCATAGAGCAGCACATTCGCTTCTATCAGAGCAACAACACGGATTTGTACAGCACAGGTCGACGACAACAAATCTAATGTGTTACACCCGCGTTCTTTTCGATGAAGTCGAGAACAGAAATTAGGCTGGCTCCATTTACGTCGACTTTTCTAAGGCATTCGATACTGTTCCGCCTGACTACCTAATTGAAAAACTGAAGCACATGGGATTTCCAGAACACATAACTGGATGGCTACATTCATACCTCACCAACCGTGAAGTTGCAGTGTGTGTCAACTCAGTTTGCTCCGGAAATTTTATCATAACGTTTGGTGTGCCACAAGGAAGCTTGGTGCATTCATTTTCATTCTTTTCGTGAATGATCTATGCTTCCGACTGAAGTCGCCGAAGAAAATGTTTGCTGACGACCTCAAATTATATCGAGTGATTTCATCTGTTCTTGATTGCCTGGCTCTGCAAAACGACATCGACAAACTCATGCTATGGTGCCGTGAAAACGGTATGGATATGAATATCTCAAAATGCAAAGTGATCTCATTCTCACGGCGGCTCGACACAATCAACCATTCGTACAGCATCGGCAACAATGCGTTGGAGCGGGTCAACTCTATTCGTGATCTGGGCGTCACAATAGACTCGAAACTGCGATTTCAAGATCATATCTCTGATTCATTCAAAGACAGACGTTCCAATTCACGGATGTATACACCCTCAAGACACTGTTCTGTACACTGGTTCGCAGCATCCTTGAGTATGCAGCTCCAATATGGGCACCATACCAGACAGTACAAGCTACCAGGCTAGAGCGAGTACAGTACTGTTAACTTGCCTGACTACGCTTCACGCTGCATGCTCATCGGTTTGGAAACCTTGTCACATCGTCGACTCAAACTCCAGCAAACCTTTGTATTCGACATTATTGAAGGAAATATTGACTGTTCTGAACTGCTTCAACAGATAAACTTTAATGTCCCTACGCGAACTCTAGGAAGCTCTCCCGCCATCAATCTGCCATTCCACAGAACTGGTTACGGACAAAATGGCCCATACAACTCATGTCTGAGAGCATTCAACTCAATTTGTTATGACCACGTTTTTGGTATGTCTAAATATACTTTTAAGGCTAGAAATAGAGACATAGTTTAAGTTTCGGTCTGTACGATTTTAAATCGAAGACAAGGACAAATAAATAAATAAAAAAATGCCCAAGAAAAGGAAATTTTCTGAAGAAAAGTTCTGAATTGATCAATATGATGACAGTAAATGACAGTAAATGACAGTCGAGCAATGAGGAATGCAACATCTACTTGAAAATTTAGATTTTTTTATTCAGAAATGGTGAATGGACACCATTGGACACCGGACAAACCATGAGCATTTTTCCGATAAATCATGATCAGAATTCAACAAACCATAATCATAATTTCTCTTTGAAGAAAATCGGTGGAGACATAAAAATTTGAATAATTTGAACGCCTTATAGTATTACCGGGCGGGCTCGATTATATACAGTTTCTGATTTCTTTTCACTGTATATAATCGAATCCTGTATATTGGTTTTTTTTTTTTGTATGTATTTTTCGTTTTTTTTTAATATAAAAGAGGAATTTGTTTTTTGATCCATTCCGTTAAAGTCAGAAAACACCTTTCTCACATGAAAAAAAAACTTATCCAGATTCTCTCAGAAGGTGATAGACGATCATATTTGATGAAAAAAAAACCCTTCTACGCATATGGTCGAATTTCAATAATGACAGAGTTATAGAACTTTTTTTATATTTCGTACTCTGTTGCCTCAAACTAGCTATACATTAAAAAGTACGCAACGGAAGACGATTCTGTTGCTTTCATTTAAAAGATGAAAAAAATTAATACAAGATATAGTAGTGGAACATCTAAATTAGTGGATTCTTATAACATTTTGGAAGAGAAAAACTTAAAAGTTATTAATTTTTTAATGTGTGATTAATAATTTTACCCTAAAAAACTATATTAAACTAGAATTTCTATCAATTGAATTGAAGCTTTTTAACCGCTCTACAATTTGTTCTTTGGTACCCAACTTCTATCTTTCTTAATTTGACTGCAATATTGATATAAACAATTCCTGGTAAAAATTCAAGCAAAATCTACAAAAATCACTATTTTCAAAATCAAAAAAAAAATTAAAGAACTAGCTGACCCGGCAAACGTTGTTCTGCTAACTAAATTATTTCTAGTGAATATTTTGGTGATTGAATAAACAATAACTAATATATTGTAAGTATGACCGTTGGGTCCCGTTCATGCATTGTGAAACCAAAGATATGACAGACAAACCATATTCCGGAGTCCGATTGGTCTGAAAGCCGATCGAATTCAACAATTCGAACGAAGACGACTTTTGTATTCTGAAATTTGTTCGACTCAAATTGAATCGATCTATGGAAATGTGGCAACCTTGCCTTGATGAACAATAGAAACTGTGAAGCAATTTACTCTCTATCATATTAGCAGACCGAAAGCAATTTTGAATTGTTAACATTTAAATGTAGATTATTACTTCATGTTATTTGAATACATAGATGACATAGTCCTGATCCTAACTCAATATTTTTTCCTATATAGTTTTAACTACATATCCGCTGAAACTTTATCTATAAAATAAAAACATTATCAAACACAATTTTCGTACACGATTTTCATCCACTTGCAGAAAATGTGTTACTGTGTTACTTACAAAACATATTTGAAATGGTATAGCTAATTTCCATCCGAATTTCGTCCCGAAAATCCGTTTCTATTTTTACAGAAATTGAACACGAAGCACAATGTCGTCTATGTCAAACTCCCATGCATTATCACATTATCTCAAATTGATTGGACTTGAGTCGAACGGATTACAGAATGAAAAATGCGATCCGTTCGAGTTAGTCTGACTCGATCGTATTTCAGAATACGGGTGAGTAGTTGATCAGTAGACGGATCTGGAATTTCCGAGACAATTACACTATCGATTTCCACCACAATGCATTGCGTCTTAGCCTGGCAATACAAAAGGCTGTGTCGGCGTTGCTTTTGATAGCTTCTCGCAGGTGAATATATTCGTCCTCATGCTGCTTCTGTCAATTGTGTCGTAGGAATCGCAGTTGTTCGTTCCTACTTTCGCGTACAGCTCACGACATCGTAGAATGACGTTGTCCTAGCTACGTTGAATAATTCAGTAAAACCTGTTTTTGTGCGGTTTTTTTGTGCGAATTTTTTTGTGCGGTGTATGAAAAGAAGCATATTTGACGAAGTTATCGTCCATTTAGTTTTTTTCGATGGTTTATATGCATTTCAGAGCGAAAAAAGCATATTTGCGTGTCAATTATCCACTTCTGAAATCATTCTCCTCCTCTCATCAAATGCTCTAAGTTTTTCTAAGCTTTGCATGACATGATTTCTAACAGCAACACATTTCGACATGCAACTAAAAGCACAAAACAGCCACGCGCACGCGAAAAGGCAGAGTGTCCCATCGCAAAGCAGGGAAACAAAAGAAAATTGAACGGTGAATGGCGTGGATTTGAGTTCTTTTCTTGGGGGAAACTTTTTTTATGCGGTCCCTATCTACCGCACAAAAAAAGTTTTTTTCAAAATTTGTACCGAACACGATTTTTTAAAGCTGCTCGTGAAGTTTTGCACGATTTTTTTATGCGACTTTTTTGGTGCGGTCCCTATCCCCCGCACAAAAAAAGGTTTGTCTGTATACATATTACATATTCATAAATATTAATTCAAATCATTGAGTCAATACACGTGTTCTTCAGCTGAAAATTTATCTGGATCGATTACAATATCATGATTAACATTTTGCTGTCCGAGTATGTGCGATCTGAAGGATTCAGTAATTCATGCTTTTTTGATAAGGTTTCCAGTCCCTGGTCGATGCCCCTAGCTTTAGACGAATTGAGGTTACTTCCGCATGTGTGTTGTGTGTGCATGTGTTGAAAATTGAGCATTGGTTATTTTACAAAAACACTAAAACCGCGAAATAAAAAATAAAAAAGGGATGGGGTTAAAAGGATGAACATTTTAAATTCTTATGTATTTCCTGAAACCAAATTTAAAAAACACCAAAAAAAATGCATAGTGCCACCCTAATCGGTATTAAATATACGGTAATCGGTATCCTATCGGTATGTAATATATTTTACGACCTATTCTCATGCCTAACAAACGTTTTGTGCACAATTTCATTAAAATCGGTCGAACCGTTTCGGAGGAGTTCGGCCATGAACATCGTGACACGAGATTTTCATATATATAGAGAAGAGAAGAGAAGAGATTTTCGAGTCTATGCAAATCATCAGAATTCGTTAGTAGTGAAAATAGTTCTTAAAGAGAATTTTTTTTTGTAAACACGTGACCTTTTTTATGACTTGGCACTCTTCCTGAAAGACGTGATAGTAAAATAGTGTGATTCTATCATATTGCGAACGACACAAGTCACTCGAAGTACCGCAATCAACGCTCCACCTGCACCGGAAACCATTCTCTAATCGGCAAAGAAAACTAGCAGACGGAACCTGAGAAGCGTACTCTAGGACAAATGAGTTTCGAGACGAAACTTTACCCATAACTTAATTCAATGATTAGGGAGAAAGCGGTTTCTATTAGATTTATGAAAATTCTGCAAACATGGGGTGTCTGCAGGAGTGCATTTCCATCGCCAGGTATGCCAGGGATTCTCTTCCGAGCGGTGCAACGGTGCGGCACAGTGGAGACAAGAACAAATAAGTTACAGAATTAGATTAAGTGACACACAATCAGGACAATCGGATAAAGGGAAACTTTTGAGCTGTTCGACGGAGATAAGCCGAGAATGTGTTTTTCTCCGCACTTGATTACCGAGTGCTTCGTGATGGGAAACCCACCAATTAATTGCGAACACGGAGCGAATCGACAAAGTACCGGGTATCGCTTTTTTACCCCAAATAATTTGCATATACTTGCGAAGCGTTATCATTTGGTGGCAGGTACGTGAAACGAGCTGCGAAATGTGTCATAAATTTTGTGTATCCCACTTCACCTTGTCACTCACCCGGGCACACGCGACTGGAACGTAAATGTGTCTCCCTTCATTCACATATGCTTCTGGCCTGCTTCCGCTAATCCAAAACCGCGTCTTTGCCGAGACTCGACGGAAATTCATTGGTATTCTGAGGCATCGACGTATCGCAGTGTGAAAACGAGTGGAATAAAACACATCCTGCCGCCCCACAAACGGAAGGGGGAGAAGAGCTTAGATCACGAAATGAAGATTAAAATAACCTAATGATGTCTTCTTTATCACTTCCCGTCTTTTTAGAAGTATCTACCAAATCGAGGAAAGAGGCAATCAATTATCGCCGTTTTTTCTGTTTTGTTCTCCTGTCGTTGAGTGGAATTTAATGTTCAAAATTATGAGCTCGTTGGCAAATTGAAAAAAAACAGTGGAGTTTTAAGACATGTGGGACCTCATTTTGATTGCAACAAAATTTGACAATGATGTTTAAGGAGACCAATAAAAAACTGTTTCGAAAATTGCCACATGATTGCGTTCAATATTGGCTAGTGTCTACTCTATCAAAAAACATTGTCCGAATCACGTACTGTATCATCATAGACTACAGCAAAAAATCGCTGAAAACAACAGTATCAAATTCAAGCAACATAAAAACTCTGGCATGCAATCTCTCCGTAGGGCTCATCATGATAAGATTTCTAATTTATGTGACGTTATCTCTTGAGCGGAGGAGGATGCCTTGTTTGCTTTGGCTTCGACTTGTTCCTTTCAGCCCTCCTCCGGCATCCACGGATAACACAAACCGTTTCCCACAAGGAATTGTCGCATAAATTAAAATTGTATCACGTGTTTTTATTTCGCTATAGTCGACTTTTTTTTTATTCATATTTGGTCTTTGCTCTCTTCCAGGGGAGGAAAGCCCAGCTGCGGGAATACACGTCTAGATTTCTTTGCTCTGGCTGCACATTTCGCAGTCAAGTCAAGGTAAACTTTTTTCGGGTATTCTTGTCATGGAGAATATTTATTTATTTTTGATCCCCAGGACATGACAGGCCGGCAGTAAGGTACTCGGGGGCGATGGCTGTGGATTAAAAGTGGAATTATTTCACTCACGATTCACTGTCGAAGGATTGAGTCCAGAGTTCTTTTCATCTGATTATAAGCATGGCCGGATGTCAGGTTTGCGGTGATATTGTGGGATATAATGACAATCTCAGGGGAAGTTTGTTTGTACAGACTAAAATAAACGGAAAAGTTTCCGTTTGTTCGCGCTCAGTTTCACTTCTCATATTCCGCATGATATATCGGATTATTGTTGTGAATTCGTTTTTACTGATTTATTCAACCCAAACTCCTCCTCATTTTTTCTGCCTGAAAATCAATCATGATTTTCACGTGAAACTCAATATCAATGCAACACGAATTGAATGATTGAACCCAAGGCGCCTCTATATATACCAGGTGAAACAATCATATGAAATGCACTTTCAGCCATATTGGAATTGCTGTCGGTATTGTTTACAAACAGCTGCCGACGGCTCCCTACAAACTGCCACGACGCTTATTCGAACTATGCCTACTATGTTCGGCTTTCGCGAATTTATGTGAAAAAGAAGGGATGATTTTGTAGAATTTCATTCTCATCCAGTTCATCCACTACTCTCGCATGTGAAAATGCAATAATGGCGTGTCCTAGCAATAACAGAACAAACAACCCCCGCTCCACAAACCGTAATCCCCTTCTTATTGAAGTGATGATGTTGCTTCACCTGTTATACATTTATACATTTATACTGTTATTATTTATACCTAGAAGTATATCCTAAGGTGGGCCAACTTTTTTTTTTTATTATCTGTATTATAGTGACTTTCAACTCATTTGGCTGGTTCGTCACTTCTACTTCCATTTTTGGAAGAATGTCGGGAGTGAGAATTGAACTCGTGACCTTTAGCGTGAGAGGCATGGAGGTGGGCCAACTTGCTAAAACCACTCTTCAACCATCTTGGAAGTCTACTGTGTTTTGTTTGTAAACAAAACACAATACGATAGTGCCGAAGCTCGCTCGTGATCAGTCTGTCTCTTTCACACTTCCTGCAAATAATTTCCCTTCTGCTTTCTTCCGTACTGTTTTCATATACCGCTCCCCTAACCCCTAGGATACATATACCGCTCCCCCCTAGGATACACTTCTAGGCGCCTTGGATTGAACATTGAGGATAGTGTTGCTAGATCTATTTTCCCTCTCACTCCAGAATCTTACTTTAAGAATGACAGATTTGCAGAAAAATTGGAGAATTTCACATGTATAAAAAAAAAGTATAGAGCAATTCCCCGCCAAATCAGCCGGCCTCTATCTCGATCTTCTTTGATTTTTTTTGAACTTTTAATACATGTTGGCAGCTACCTAAAATCACAATTTTTATTATCATATTATCATATGAAATTTTCATTACGATTGATTTTTTAGAAGGACGTATCCAGAATGGTTCTCTGAACTTCTACCAAGCAACCAGTCGATCAATCTCGATCATGCTCGCAAATGGAACATCCTCTCATGGACAAAAACTTCAACCCTATGAACAGTATTAACATATATTAAAGTCGAGAAAGCAAATAATTTTGTGAAGATAGAACTTTTAATCTGCGTGGTGAATGAATAAATGTATATAAGCCTATAAATGATACTTTTGATTTTCCAAAAACCGCTAATGAATTTTCCGGGCAGCTTCGTAAAAGCTATTCTGATTTATGAAAATTATAGTTGGCAACTCTAATCCAAAGTATACTCAGTGGCAAGCAAAGTGTTCTATGTTGAACGTCCGTTTAAGAGGGAGATTTTCAACGTGTCTCACGTTACCAGAAAGATATAGGAAACAAAATGAAAATCAAAGCTTTCAGACGCTTATAACTAAACTCTACCAACTCTAAATCCCGCAAATTTGCCCAATTTGCGCTTCCCCCGTTTTACCGTCTAAAAGAAACATGTTGCATATCTGCAGTCATCTAGCTAGCTACCAGTCAGCAGAGACAGCGAGTTTTCCAAATGTCTTTTCTCAATGTAAAGAATTTAGGTTAAGTTCTCCAACTAGGCTAAATTGACAAGGACACATTTCGGTGGGAACAAAAATACAAACAAGTTTTCGTTTTTCAATTGGTATCGCCAATATGTTCCCGAAAGACGTAATCCTACGTCAAAAAACAGGTCAAGCTGAATAAAACCGCTTGATGAACCGTTTAATAATATCGAAGGGGGAGACGTGTTTTGAGACATAAATGTTTTGACGTGGGACTACATCTAACCCCAATATATAGCGGTTAAAATGTAAACCTGAACACAGAACATGCAGGAAAAAATTAAATCAATTGACTGGAAATATTCACAATTAATATATTACAATGATTAATTTTTTTTCATAAGATTGACACTGGAAAATGACTAATGGATCAATTGACTAACTGGAAAATGCCAAGAGTTTTCTGAACGCCCTGACTGCCACGTTTTGATTGGCTCGATTTACGGTTTCCCTAACACAGATTTCAAAACCAAGCAGCCAGGGGAAATCGGCATTGCAAATACGTGCAAGTTTGGGGAATTTTTGTTCGCATGGAAATGTGTTCCCTAACAGACTTCAAAAGCAAGGTGCCCGAGGAAATCAACATTGCAGATACATGCAAGTCGGAAGAACTGTTATTCCCACCGAAATGTGTTCCCTGACACGGACTACAAAACCAAGAAGCCTGGGGAAATATACGAAAGCGGCGGGTACTTTTGTTCTCGTTTGCCTTTGTGCAGACCGGAATATGTTTGCTCAACACGTGCTTACCAACAGAAGAGCGTGGGAAAATCGTAATTTCAGATACTTTAGACGAATGAACTTTCGAGTTTAAAGCCTCTATAGTATAAAAAGTAGCAGTGGAGTTCGGAGTGTGCATCGGTTCGGGATAGACGCTTCTCTTATACTCGTTTTCTTGTCACGTATTACGGCGGTTAATATAAATTTTTGTGCACGAGAATAGACAGGATTGTAAATTTAACGGACTGCCTGTCGTTTTTGAGTGAAATCTGGTTGAAATTCTGTGAAATTTCATTATAAAAGTGCTAAATTGAATAGATGTTTCGAGCAATATTTGAGAATCAGGTTTTTTCGTCCTGTTTTCGGTGTATTGGTGTCACTCTGTGTATTCTCTCTTTCTCTCCCAAGCGACATACAGGTTACATATGTACACGTTAGTTAAGAAACATAGTGGAAGAACGCGATTCTTTTCGTATTGGTTCGTTGCAGTTGTGCTATCGTGGTGCTTATCCTACGAATGTGCTAAAATGGCAAACGTGGAAAATGTTTTCCTCTTTCTACATTCTCTACAACGGTTTTTGTGAGTGATGATGGGGCTTCTCGCCCGTGTTTCAACGCACGCTCGTATGTATACGATGCTATTTTATGAGCATTTATCTGCAGTGAGAATATCATCTACAACTGTGAAACTACAGTGCTTTGTGAATGTGTACTGTAATACATCATGTATCCCTGTTGCCAGTTTGACGAATGTTGTATTCCTTTCGTATTTTTTCCATCGCTGTTTTTGTTCTCATTACTTCAACAAAACTCGCGAGAATAATTGTTTTATTTATCTAACGGTATACACCGGCAATAGTGAATATCTCATTCATCCTATTTCCCGCAAATAACTCGTCGCGTATATAAATATGAAATCGTTATACAATATTTCAGGACTCCTGTCACATTGGAATGTCTGTCGAGTGCGCTTTCCGAATTCTATAATCACGTGTTGGAACTCTTAATCGTAATCAGATACTACTCAACTTTATTATCTATCGGTTTGTTATTCATATTACATCGTGTGTGTTGCAAAGTACTAAACAATTCCGTCGTCGTGTATGCTAAATAATTAACCATTTCTTATCGAAATAAGATTATTATGAGCATTTGAGTTATGAAATTTTAGAAACTTAAATGTAGCCTATAGTTAGGTTACCTTCTCAGTTTCTCAGTTTTTCAAAAGATAACTTTCCGCGGTTATGATTAGGTTTCATCGGTCACCTTTTCAGGTTGACCAGAGATAATATCAGCCACTGCATTTAAATAGTTTTAAAACATAATACGAGTAATAAATCACAAAATATAGCTTTAAAAACAACCTCGGTCGTCGAGATTTAATAATATTTTGAAAGATAATACAAGTGCATAGTCAGTTTAAGCGAGTTTAAAAGAATTTCCTCGGTGATCTTTTCCGGTTGAGAATATATCGTCGATTAGAGAAATACTAAAAGGGTTTCTTGGCGACCTTCTCAGGTTGAAAATTTACCCTTGGTCTCCGCGATTGAATAAAATTATATAGATCGAGAGTTTCTAAAGGAGTTTTTTATGACCTTCACAGGTCAGGAATAATATCTATGTACTACGCATGACGAATAACGAAATGCATGACCGGTTAGAATGTATATTTTCTTCAAACCTCATTTCGCCGAATAGCTGAGAGTCCACGTTTTTAGAATCACATCACTTATCGCAGTGAATCCTGATTTTTGTTAACCATTCCCACTAACAACTATCTCTTCCATGATGAACCCTTCTGGCTTTCGGGCAGCGAATATCATACCAACATTCCTTCCCTCCCCTGGTGACTGTAAGGACTTGGCCGGCGTCGTTATTGACCATTTCAAGCTCGAATCACCGAGTATCGCACAACGAGAATGATTTGCTAGTCCCAAGCGTCATTCTGTGTGTTCTTTGTGCAATTTGGATGGTTCAGGTCAATCGCGGAGAGCAACTACGAATTGTACAGTCTACCCAAACTCAAGCTCTATAGTATAAAAAGTAGCAGTTGAAGTTGTTGATTCATGTAAGCCGGGGGAACTTCTGTAACCGCATGTTTTTTTTTGCACTCCGGAATGTCTAACACGGACTACAAAAGCGAGTACGAACACAACACTTCGGCTCCATTATTCAAGACTGCATTGGAAGATATTCCTTCATATCTTCTGCTCAATGAATTTCTACGCATACCGTTTGATGATTAGGCAAAATGCTGTCATCAAAATTACTTGTAACGAAGAACATAATCTATTTCACTTTCACATTAACTTACAAAGCAACTATGTTGAATTCAGTTGAGTTCGAAACTTGTTTCATTCGAACAATAATTTAATCAATACAAACAAATAGTTACTAAGCCAGCGGTAGCCCCACGTCAACCTTGCGGTTATATCATAAATGTTAAAAAATAATTTAATGATAAATTCAATTTTCGAATAACATTTTCAACAGCGCATTTAAAATGTAACCTTTTCTAAATAGTCGCTTTTTTTCAACAATTAAATCGAAGAGGGTCGAGTCGAAATTCGTTTTTTCGGCTGATTTGGCGAGGAAGTGCTCTATAGCTCTATCAGAGATGACCCTTTTCAATTCATATCACAGCCAGGGCTGCTAACTATAATTTTATAAAATCAGATAGAATGAAAAAAACAGGAATAGATCAGTTTAGCTCATATGGATTGTCAGGAGAATTCGTGCCAATTTTTGGGAAAACAAAAGCATAATTTTTATAGGCAGAGTTACATGTATTCAATTTTATTGTACATTCTTATTATTTCGTTTTACAATCTTTCGTTATCTTTCACGCAGCTTAAAAAATCTATCCTACCAGAACATGTTAGTTTTCTAGTTTTTTTTTTCTTTTTTGCTGGTCATAGAGTTGATGTTTTTTTTTCATTGAGAAAATTTTCAGGGATGTTTTGATCGTTTACATATTTTTCCCAAAAATACGACAAGTTTGCTGAGAAATCAATATTAAGAAAAGTCAGTTCGAGCCAAGAAAACTTTGACAGCAATCCCAGTATATTTTTACGGATAATTTTCGTTCTTATAAAGTAAAATGTACGAAAATCGGGAGAAATCAGGAAAAATTTAGAGTTTGTCAGGATATCAGGGAATGTGCCAAAAAGTTTGGGAAACTCTGAAAAATCAGAAAGGTTGGCATCTCTGATCACAGCAATAGTTTATAATTGACATCCTTTATTTGTTCGTTGTATTCATATTTACTAATCGGATGAATTATAATGCCTGTTAAAGTTATTTCCCAAAAAAAAAATAACGGATTGTGTTATCCGCAATTAGCAATTTTCTAATCATTATAATACCATTCGTAATGAAAGTGCTCTCGTAGTCTGAAAAAAGTTATTCACCATTGTCCGGATCCAGCTCCATTGAAGCGCACAGTCTAATTGCAATATCATTTCCGTTTCCGACAATATCACACAGACACGAGCACACATACACACGCGTACATACACTCTCGTGGAAAAGTGAGACTGTCAATGCAGCAGAATTGGTTTTTCCTCGCTTCGAACTTATTGCGCTGCGAATGCAGCTTCAAACGGCAAATTATCGATTCAGCTTATGTCGCCATTATTGTAGCCAACGGCACAATCAAAGCCCGCCAACCGATTCGCCGTGACCGGTTCCTGGCCACGGCCTGGCGGGGGCTGGTCAGCAGTCCCGTCCGTCGATGGACGCTTTCAGTGTGATCGCAAATTAAAGCGAATATTAATTGCAGCTGTTGGTGACTAAGGGCTGGGGGCCCCTCCGAAATGGGTGGGAAAGAATTTTTCTTCCAAATTCGCTTCGCTGTGTGCAGTGAACTGAATTGTTACGCGTGGAAAGCGTGGAGCCGCGCGTTTACCAGTGATAGTAACCAAAAATGTTCCCTCCAAGCGTGATCAGCATCCGCCAACGCAAACACAGGGCAACAATTTGTTGGACGGTGGCGAAGGGAAAACTTTGCTCCCTCTCCCCCCTCAAGCGCGTACAAGAATCCCGAAACAAGAAGTCAAACGGCGATGAGCAACTTTTTATCCAAATATTTGCCTTTTTCCCTTTTGAGCCTAAACGATTTTCTGTGGTCGGAATTTTTCTTCGAACGCAAAGCCACTTGTTGGACGTTTGATTGGTGGGTGGTTGGGGGGTTGGAAGAATAAAATCATATCGTGTTATATTGTTTTTGAGTTGTTCGACATGGATAGAAATAGCGAAGTTCGACTTTTTATAGCTCAGTGCTGCAGAGAGTTTTTTTTCCGAATTTTGTCTTCGGCGAACTTTTACCCAGATGGTTTTGTTGAATTTAGCAAACAATCATTCTCCACGCTGCTCGTGATAAAAGTATGAATGCATCATCGAACTTACGCTTCTGTGCACAAATTATATTTTGTTTGTTCTCATCCCTCAGCTAAATATGTGCATTTAGGATTAATCTTTGCTACAGTAAAGCTTAGTTTCATCGTATATGCCCTCCGTCGTCATCGTTGTGGCCAGGGTTAGACTCAGTGTGCCAATCACAGAATGATAAATCGTCGCGTGTTATACCGGATCTGGCCGATTTTTGTGTCTCCCACCGATGACAAATGGCGTCCCCTCGACAAATGTGGTCACAAACCTGACAATCCAGTAAAAGACCAGCCAAAGCTCACAATTTAGCACAGCTCGGCTTAAATGAAGAGAGAGCAGCAGTAGCAGCACTGGGTGTATGTGCGAACGGGAATTTTGACGTGGGGTGCTAAAATATGATAATTTTATTCCACATGGCAGCTTTTGCTGTTGACCACATCAGCAGCTCAGAAATACGAGCACTCAAGCGCTCGAATTAGCCAGACAAGAGTGAGGAGAAAGCAGTAATCTTCACTGTTCCGATGGTTGCTACGTTGGAGGCTCCTAAAGCAAGCATCCAAGCAACCAAACCAAACCAGAGAAGGTGCGAAAAAGCGTCCTTATTCGAAATGTGCATGATGACAATTTTTGACACAAGAAGGAGATTTATGGGTTTGGACCACAGCAAAGGACGATAATTTCTGCCATTGTGCTTCAGATTGGTGCAATGAGCTAGCGTAGCGAACTCCCCCCAAGATTAGTGTTTTTTGAGGAGACTATTATCCTTGCGTCGCTCGTGAATTTATTCTAAAATTCGTGGAGCATTTCCATAGGCGGAAATTAACTGTTCAGTTGCTTTCCAAACTCTTAGAAGTTTCAATGCATACAAATGAAAGCTGCGTTGTAATCCTAACGATTCCATCACATGCGAGAGAACTAAGACATTATAACAGCAGAGTGGATATTGGCCATAAGGGATTAAGTCCAGTAATTTGCAATCTATCAAACGCTATTTCTGTCAGGTTCGTGAACCACTATGAGCACTAATGCCAGAGTCAGATATTTCAATTTATCCAAACAATCTACTAAATCTAAATCTACCATGTTTAACTTTATTTAATTTTTTCGGTTTTCAAATTTGTTTAGATTTTTCCGATTTTTTAATTTTTCACGTATGACTTTGTCTATCTGAAGTATATAGGGGATGTAATGAGAATCTAAGCACTTCAGAGGTAGGAAAAAAATAATGATTTCGAATGCTTATAACTCGACCATTACTTAATGAATCACAAACATGTTTCGCGGTTCGAGAAGTACGTAGACTTGAGAGCAGGGTTGTCAACTATTTTTTTAAAAAATCAGGAAGAATGAAAATAAAAATCAGGATAAATCAGGATAGCTCATAATCGGGTGTCCGGAAAGTTAATGTCGATTTTTGGGAAAACAAAAACATAATTTTTATTCAAAGCATTATAATTTAATTTTATATCCATAGTTCTGTTTCACAATCTTTCGCCATTTTTCACACAGATTAAATATTCTATCCTCCCAGAACATGCTTGCTTCCTCGTCGAAAACTGCTGCGAACCATATATGTGAGAAACAGGTTGCTTGGTAGTAGCTCATAATACAGAATCCATTCCACATCTCACTAGAAACAGAGTATATCTTTTTTCGGGCGAAGACCGGATATGTAAAAAAATTAATAAGCATGGTATAAATCCTCGCATATGTGGAAAGCCTGATGTTTCGCCTAATCTTTCGATCGTTTATATTTTTTTCCGAAAACCCTACAGCATCACTACAGTCAATTGCGGAGAAATCAATATTCAAATTGTCACTGAATTCATCGTCCCTGCTTTGGAATGAATCTTTACTCATCATATTTACCATAATCCCATCATTAAAGTTGATTCTACTTTGAATCAGACGAACAAGTTACATATAAAATCTTTTTATATTGACTGTGGATGAAAAATCAGGGAGGTTGGCATCTCTGCTTGAGAGATTCAGTATCTTCATAGGTGCAATTGAATTGTGCAATGAAGGTGCAATGATAGTTTGTTAATTCTTCCGTTCAAATATTTTGGAAGTCCACAATAAATGAATGACATACGCAAAAAAATAACAGACAATCAATACAATACAATACAATACAAATTATTGCTAATCCAATGATAGGCCTACCTCAATTGCGGTTATTTCATAAAAATAACTCACCCATATTTCTCAATTTTTGACGATCTTTTATGAGTTTTTTTGCATTTTTTTAATTTTTCGTCGATATTTTTTTTTTCTATTTCTTTTCAATTTTTTTTACCAATTATTATCTCCATTTGTTTCGATTATTTGTTTTTTTTTCAATATTTTATTACATTTATAATACATATTATAAAAAAATGTTTTCGATTTTTTTGAATTTTTTTTTCTTACTCGATTCTTTTGATTGTTTTGATGTTGCTACTGTTTTGTTTTTTTCGGTTTTGTCATTTTTTAGATTTTTTAATTTCAAATTTTTTGATGATTTTGTATGATTGTATTTTGTATGATTAGTCGTATGCAAGTTTGATTCGCTATATCTGAAACTTTGAGAAAGGCTGCTGCTTTTTCTTGTTGTTGTTTCCTCTAATATTATCACCATGGTGGTCGGTAGAAGAGTGACTATTTTCGATTGGTTTGGTTTGGTTTTTGATTATAGAGTTTTTAAACTTTTTCAGTTCATTCGTCTCTAGAAAGACCCTTGGAAAAACTTTACTCTACTCCTGCACTACACCACCACACTCATTGCCTTGAGAAAAGCACTCGATCCCTTGTCGTCCCGCTCGTCCAGCAACGATGTTGTCCAGTCGGTGTCCACACAAAGAATGTACTATTTTCGGTCAGTCGGTCGGTTGTTTTTAAGTGGCTTTTAACTTTGCAGTTCATTCGCCTCTATTCTATTTTTGGGCAGAGCGCATCGCATTTATAGCGAGTGCGATTATTGTTGTCGTTGTATTTCTAAGCTGGTGGTTTTCGATGGGTGTGACATACAATGAGGGTTTCTCCCATCCGTTGGGACGGAACATATTTGTTTTTTTTTTTGTTTTTTTATTTTATTCTAGTTTATAAATTTTTTTTCTTCAAATTTCTATTCTTTTTTCGATTTTGTTAATTTCATTCGATTTTGTTAATTTTTTACACATCAAACAAAATCTACAATTAGAATATAGATACAGAAATAAGAATATGACTTGTACAAGCTGTTTTAAGCTTATTTAAGAGCTAACTGTCGAGAAAAATCTATACCGGCCTGATCCACGACTTGTTTCAGTTCATAATGGGAGAAAACATTTATAATATCCAACAAATACCTCATCCCTATTTGCCACATCAATTCTCACCCACATCTGGTGACCATTTTTCTTGGAAAGCATGCGAGAGTCATTGTTATGCCATTCCAGCTAAACCGGCTCGACTTGATATCTCAATGTAAAATTATCTACGTGTTCAGTCACCGAGAACTATGAAGATTACATTGTCGCGCGTTGCTATCGAAACTGGTTCTGGCTCATTAGCAGGCTTCCAGCATCCAAAGCCTTTTCCCACACACTCCCTCCACAAGCACCAAGGGGCGGAAGTTGTTCGGGCCATGATTGCATAGTTGACGAAAGCGCCGAGATGAATAAAATCCCGTTTTTAGGTTGATACCCATTCATGAAAACAAACATTATTTTATTCGAGAATAATTGAACAATATTGAAAAAATGTCAAGTGCTCAAAGATGAATAAGAAAATAATTCAAACACACGAAATTAAACGTTCGTTACTCTTGTGTTCATACTTGTGTTTGACATACCGAGGAACAGAGCGCCAAGTCGATGACCGCCGACAAAAATGAAAAAAAGCAATATTTTTTTGAATATAGTTTTTCTGAAAGAACAATAAAGTATTTGTATTTTGATAATAAACCTTGATTTGTACAATCCCGAAGTACTACTGTTTTGTGATTCCAGATTCTAAATGAATCAAATTTTAATCAACAGTACGAAGGGAAACATGAGAAAGGTTGGCTTCGTTTTCTAGTTGAATTCATTCATTAACCTTACTCAAACACCAATACAATAAAATAATATAAGCTACATTTCTGAGTTCTTTATTATGCTTCGATATAACGTACAATTCGATACAACGTACAATTTTGAAAGTAAAATGTACGTCATATCGAAGTTACCCTGTACTTTTATGCCAAATTTAGGAAAACAAAATAGAAATTGAAACTGTCTAGAATTTTTTCTGCATAGGGCAACCCTAATCGGTATTAAAAATATGGTAATCGGTACCCTAGCGGTATCACATATAGTTTACGTCCTATTCTCATGTCTACCAAGTTTTTTGTACATAATTTCATGGAAATTGGTCGGGCCGTTTCGGAGGAGTTCGACCACGAACATCGTTACACGAGATTTTTATAAATAGAGAGATAATATAATCAATGCATCTCCATGACCTCAATTCTGATCATGGTATGTCCGATACGCTGAAGTTGATTTGTCCACATGTTTACTGGAGCTGCCGCTTGGCAGTTTGTTTTGTTTTGATGTCCAGAAAAAAAAACCTCTGTGTTGAGTACAGAACAAATATTTTTGCTTTAAAATGCCCAAGAAAAGGCAATATTCTGAAGAAAACCTAAATTATGAATGGATTAATATGATGACAGTAAACTCAAGCAATGAGAAATGCAACATCTACTTGAGAATACGATTTTAAATTTCTCTTTGAAAAAAATCGTTAAAAAAACATAAAAAATGGATAGTTTGAACGCCTTATGGTATTATTAGCAACTAGAGACATGGGGCTTTTCAACAAATTGAAACGTCTTGATTATATGTGATTTTCATGAAGAAAAATCGGTGCAAGTTGTTGCTAGTTGCGTGAAAACACCCTGAATCAGATAAACCAATATCTTTAACCCTATGATGAATCGTAAAGCAAAGCCATTTTAGGACACAACCCTGAATAAGAATTTTATATCTCATGGTGGTTACGTCAACCATGCGATCATGGGCAATGCTGTCGATCAGTGCCTCAAGCCGTTCGTCGTTTCAAAAATTTAAAGTTCGCATTTTCGGAATCGCCCACACACGTCATGAGTATGCGGAACACGCACCCCTTATCGTAGGGAGGGAACACATCGAACGAAAGTGTGAAATCGACAGATGCCGATTTCTATCCGTCCGTCTGACGACTGCGCTGCGGCGGCGTGTCGATGCTCTGGAGCGAACGCATATGTCCCGGCGCCTGTTCCGATCCTGTCGGTATCAACCGGCCTCACACATCAGTGCAAAAGTTTAATCAAAATCTAATTAAGCGATTCGCTCGGCTTAACAAAAGGCAATATTGTTCTTGCTTCGATCGTTCGGAACTTTTGCCACACTCCAGCCTGAACACGAGCTTCGCATGTGTTGTGTGTGGGAGGCAGCATAGAAGGTGAATACGGTAGCACATTATTGTGTATTCAGTGAGCTCACCGGCTCAGATTTCTGCTCAGCGTCAATGCCAACAAGCGGCAATGAACGTCAAAAATATGGTCAAAGCGGCAACTATTGCTCGATGCGAAGTTCGGATGTAAAATTTGATGGAATCAATTAAATCCACGGCTTCTGCATCCTGGTGAAACCATCTCCACCGACAGTCGGCATCGGGCCAACAAACGGGTCCACACACTGCTCACCGCAAAGTAGCCTCACAAACCCCGACAACGAGGAGCGTAGTTTATTATGTTTCATAGTCGGCAGAGCTAGGGCCAATGAGCGTTAGAATTTCCCTTCGAGCGGCTCAATAGATATTTTGTTGCGCCATAACCGAAGGGAAATCCGGTTGCCGGCAGTGTCCGGATGCTGGCAGACAGAGAGACACTGGAACACTGCAGCTGCGGCAGTGCATCTAATGATCCATCCATGGTTGTTGACAAACCAACCGATCAGCGATATGAAGTTTCGTCCCTGGGAAAGACATTCACCAACCACCCCCCGAGAGGAATTTTTTCCTACGATTAATCAAATTAACTGCCACGGTCGGCGATCCTCCTCCTCCATCACCATCACAGGAATGTCATCCGCCAGCATGGAGACGACCGGAATGGGCACCATTTTCGACACGTTACCATGTATTTACGTTTGCAGATTCATTTGAAGTAAAATTAATATTAATAGAAGCACTCTCTCCGACACAAAATATGACCCACGGTCTGGCAATGGTGGATGTGTTTATTCCATTCCACCAAATAAACACACATCTGGGCCACATCGAAGCTATATATTTTCACAAGCGTTGATGCATAAGTTGGACCAAATTTAATTTTTCATTCTCCATTACACAAAACGATTGCGTGATCCTGAGTGATTTCAGCGTGATGCGAATGTATACGATATATATTTTCCAGCGTTTCCAATTCAGCAAGGTGTCCTGCACATACACGACTCGGCACAGTTTTTGTGTGTTATTTTAAAAATGTACAATTTATGCTTTTCCTTTGTATTGTGTATGTGTTTCCGTTTTCATCCCGACGTTGATTCAAGGGAAACAATTTATTTTAATTTTTCATTTTAAGCTTCCCTCAATCGTGAAATTAGCAAAAAATAAAACAACTCCACAACTGTATCGTGAAATATGACGCCATAGCTGCTGCCGCCGGTGCGCTTCAGTCGGGTTAATTCGGACGATCCTGTGTGCATTATCGGAAAGTTTTTTGTTTCAGTCGGCGACAGATGCGAACTGGCTTGTGTGCGAGTGGTGGGTTTTCTACTCATGTTTACCGGATCAATTAAAATATTAAAATTTCCATCGGAATAAAGCAAAAAGTTTGCCATCGGGTGGTGCTCTTATTTGCTCATGATTGCAGAGGCATGCTAATTACCACCACCTTTTAGTGGGGGGAAAGGGTTCTGTTGGGATCTTCCAGTGTGCTATCAATTTTCGGCACGCGGTACTTAGCCTTAATTAACGCTTGACTGGAACGCTTTCGCTCGCGATGAGCATTAAAGTCATAATTTTCCAGGGCAAAGGAACTGATACCGACCTACGGGTGGGTGTTAATGGGGCAACCCGACCGGGATGCAACCGCCAATGGGGAACTAAGTATGTGTACTTTTGAAGTGTCATGTTTATGATCAACTTTTTTTACTTTCGATGGTATTCACCACATCTGCGGAGCTAATAAACTATCTGAACTTGTTGAAAATCATTTTCGTGTGTTGAAGTCCGCTATCCTCGAAACCGTCGCGGTTAACACCAGAGAAGGAAATCCAGTCTTCTGTGATGTGGAGGACTCGCCGTATTGGTCCATAATATTCCATAGATATCATAGCATCTTACGACAGAATCGTTGAGACTTGACTTTCGCCGAACTTCTTGAAGATCTGTCGCATGAAGCCGGCCTGACAACCTTTACCAAATGAGCGTTCTACAAATTTCTGTAGATGGTTTTAATTTTTAATTTTCAATTTTCGATTCCTAATTTTCAATTTTCGATTCTTAATTTTCAATTTGTCCAATTTCCAATTTGTTCAATTTTAAAACTTATTCAATTTTCAATTTATTCAATTTTCAATTTGTTCAATTTGCATTTGTACTGTTTTCAATTTATTTAATTTTCAATTGGTTTAATTTTTAATTTAAAATTTGCTAAATTTTTAATTTGCTAAATCTTTAGTTTGTTAAATTTTCAATTTTTTCGATTTTCTATTATTCCAATTGGTTCAATTTTGGGGGGGTCTCCGTAGCCACATTGGTTGCGCGTTCGCTTAGTAAGCGATCGATCGTGAGTTCAAAACTTAGGACCCTCATTGACCAACTTTGTGTTGTTACAGAATAGCTACGTCCACGCAACAATCATCAGCGATGGAGATCGATCCACGGTCGAAATTAGATCGATTCATCCATACAACTGCTCTGCTCTGCAAGACACATCGGGCTGCTGTTCTATAAATAGCTCAACAATGATCAATCAACTTTCTCCGCTATCCGGTGGTCTAACTGGATAATGGAAGAAAAATACAATACAGAATACTCTTACGCCTAAATGGCTACTGTGTAAATGTAACATATGCAATGGTATAGAAGGAATACTGGCGAATGGCAACTGTGTAATGTAATGTGCTATAATTATAGATATGATAGCCATGTGACATGTACACGATTAAAATTCGGCTCTGTTACAGCTAAAATGCTAATGAGCCTGAAATAAATAAATGGGATAAAAAAAATGTTCAATTTTTAATATGTTCAATCTTCAATTTGTTCAATTAACAATTTATTGAATTCCCTTCTTTGTTCAATTTTCATTTTGTTCAATTTTCAATTCGATCAATTTTCGATTTATTCACGTTTCAATTTGTTCAATTTTCAATTTCCTGAGTTTTTAATATGTTCAATTTTCAATTTGCTAAATTTTAATTTTGAGTTCGTTCAATTTTTAATTTGTTCAATCTTCAATTTGTTCAATTAACAATGTGTTGATTTCAATTTGTTCAGTTTTCAGTTTGTTCAATTTTATTAATTTTTATTATTTTCAATTTTATTAACAATTTTATTATTTATTAACAATTTATTAACGTTTCAATTTTTTTTAATTTGTTCAATTTTCAATTTGTTATTTTTTTTAATTTGTCCTATTTCAATTTATTCACTTTTTAATTTGTTTAATTTTCAATTTGTTTAGTTACTAATGTGTTCAATTTTCAATTTGCTAAAATTTTCAGTTTCCTAAATTTACAATTTACTCTGTTTGTTTAGTTTGTTTGGCTTTCAATTTGTTCAATTTTCCAAGTTTTTTAATTCTCAATTTATTAAATTTTCAATTTGTTCAATTTTAAATTCGTTCAACTTTCAATTTATTCACTTTTTAATTTGTTCAATTTTCAATTTGCAAAATTTTTAAATTACTATATTTCCAATCCGTTTAATTTTCAATTCATTCACTTTCCAATTTGTTCAATTTTAAATTTGTTTAATTTTTAATTAGTTCAATTTTCAATTTGTTCTATTTTAAATTTTCAATTCGCTTAATTTTTAATTTGTTCAATTAACAAATTTTCGAATTTTCAATTTGCTCAGTTTTCAGTTTGTTCAGCTCGTTTTCAAGTTTTTTAATTCTCAATTTGTTCAATTTTCAATTTGTCCACTTTCAATTCGTTCAATTTTCAATTTATTTACTTTTCAATTTATTCAATTTGCAAAATTTTTAATTTACTCAATTTCCAATCCGTTTAATTTTCAATTCATTCACTTTCCAATTTGTTCAATTTTCAATTTGCTTAATTTTTAATTAGTTCAATTTTCAATTTGTCCTATTTTCAGTTTGTTCAATTTTCAAGTTGTTCTGTTTTCAATATGTTCAATTTTCAATTTTCAATTCGCTTAATTTTTAATTTGTTCAATTAACAACTTGTTCGATTTTCAATTTGCTTTGTTTTTAATTTGTTCAATTTTCAATTTGCAAAATTTTTAATATGCTCAATTTGTTCGATTTCCAATTTGTACTGTTTTTAGTTTATTCAATTTTCAATTGGTTTAATTTTCAATTTGTTCGATTAACAATTTGTTGAATTTTAAATTTGCTCAATTTTCAGTTTATTTAGTTCTCAATTTGTTCAGTTTTCAGTTAGTTCAATTTTCAATTGGTTGAATTTTCCATTTGTCCTATTTCAGTTTGTTTAGTTTTCAATTTGTTCAATTTCTAATTTGTACTGTTTTCAATTTATTCAATTGGTTCAATTTTAAATTTGTTCAATTAACAATTTGTTGAATTTTCAACAGTTTTAAATTCATTCAATTTTCAATTTGTGCAATTTTCAGTTTGTTTAATTCTCAATTTGTTCAATTTCAAATTTGTACTGTTTTCACATTATTCAATTTTCAATTAGTTTAATTTTCAATTTGTTCAATTAACAATTAAATTTTCTATTGTTCAATTTTCAATTTATTCACTTTTTAATTTGATTAACTTTTAATTTGTTTTATATTCTATTGGCTTAATTTTCATTTGCTACAATTTTCAATTTGTCCTATTTTAATGTTTTTCAATTTTCTATTTGCAAAATTTTCAATTTTCAATTCGTTCAATTTTAAATTTGTTCAATTTTCAATATGTACTGTTTTTAAATTTGTTCAATTGACAATTTGTTGAGTTTTCAATTTCAATTTTCAATTTTTCAAAATTTGAGTTTACAATTTCAATTTTCAGTTTCCAATTAGATCAATTTTAAATTTGCTTGATTTTCAATTTGTCCTACTTTAATTTTTTTCAATTTGCTAAATTTTCAATTTGCAATTTGTACTGTTTTCAATTTATGCAATTTTTAATTTGTTCAAATAACAATTTGTTGAATTTTCCATTTGCGCAGTTTCAGTACGTTCAATTTTCGATTTTTTTAATTCTCAATTTATTAAATTTTCAATTTGTGCTGTTTTCAATCTATTCAATTTTCAATTGGTTTAATTTTCAATTTGTTCAATTAAAATTTGCTCAATTTTCAATTTGGTCAATTAACAATTTTTTAATTTGCCCAGTTTTTAATTTGGTCATTTTTCGATTTGTTGGATCAATTTAAATTTTAAATTTGTTCAATTTTCAATATGTCAATTTCCAATTTGTACTGTTTTCAATTTATTCAATTTTCAATTGGTTTAATTTTCAATTTATTCAATGTTCATTCATTTTTCAGTTTTTTTTTTCAATTTTCAGTTTGTTTCATTCTCAATTAGTTCAATTTTCAATTTTTCATATTTTCGGTTTGTTTAGTTCTCAATTTGTTCAATTTCCAATTTGTACTGTTTTTAATTTATTCAATTTTCAATTTGTTCAATTAACAATTCAATTTTCCGTTGTTCAATTTTAAATTTATTCACTTTTCAATTTGTTCAATTTTCAATTTGATTAATTTTTAATTTGTCGACGTGTGACTACGTCTAACCGGAGTATATGGGGGGTAACATGAAAACCTTAACACAGAACCTGCAGGAAAAAATGAAAGATTCCGAATGATTATAACTCGAACATTTCTTACTGGATAGGAAAAATGTTTGTAACAATTGATAGGGAATATTTCTACGCTTCTATCGCGATTAATATAATGTTATTTTTCATTAGATAAACAATTGAATAACTGTAAAATGTTAAGCGTTATCTAAACGCCCTAACTGCTTCGTTTAGATTGGCCCGATTTACGGTTTCCCTAACACAGCCATCAAATCCAAGCAGCCTTGGGGATATCGGCATTGCAAACACATGAAAGTTGAGGGTATTTTATTTCCGACTGAAATGTGTTTCCCTAACACAAACTTCAAATCCATAGAGAGTAGGCAAATTGGCATTGCAAATACATGCAGGTCGGGAGTAATTTTGTTTCGACTGAAATATGTTTCCCCAACACAGACTTCAGAACCAAGATGTCTGGGGAAATCAGCTTTGCAAACAAACGCAAATTGCGAGTACTTTTGTACTCGCTTGCCTTTGTGCAAACTAGAAAATGTTTCCTTAACACGGTCTCCTGAACTTAGGAACCTGGGAAAATCGTGCAGACACTAGAGGCGAATGAACTTTTAAGTTTAAATCTTCTATAGTATAAAAAAGAAGTTGAAGTTGTTGATTCATGCAAGCCAGGGGGACTTTTTTTGCACTCCGAAAAGTGTTTTCCTAACACGGATTACAAAAGCGGGTGCGGACACAACGCTCTGGCTCGGTTATTTAAGATTGCATTGAAGGATATGCTTTCATATCTTCTGCTCACTGAATTTCAACGCATACCATTTGAAGATTAGGTGAAATGTTGATAACCATTTGCTGCGATAACGCCTATTGATTAAACAATATGCGTTCGACGCACATGTCAAAATCGAAACTGAGTGCCTGAAGTATATCAAATCAAGCTGTTGGAGAAGTACGTACACTTGAGAGATGTAAACTTCAGAAGGAAACGTAAAATAATATAATCATTTGATGATTCTTCCGTTCACATATTTTTTCCTAGGTATCATACCAAACGTAAAAGTCATTAAATGTCATTAAATTTACTTGTAACGAAGAACATAATATATCACAATGCATGAATTGACCTTACATAGCATTATACAATCTTTTTACTCACAAAGCAAATATATTGATGTCAATTGAATTCGGAAATTGTTTCATCCAATCAAAAATTCAATCAATACAAACAAATGATTGCTAATGTAAAGTAGTCCCACGTCAACCTTGCGGTTATATAATAGATATTACCCACCCATTTTTTTTTAATTTCAATTGGCTTAATTTTCATTTGCTACAATTTTCAATTTGTCCTATTTTAATTTTTTTTCAATTTTCGATTTGCTAAATTTTCAATTTGCTCGATTTTAATTTTTTTTCAATTTTCAATTTTAAATTTATTCAATTTGCTTGATTTTCAATTTGTCCCACTTTAATTTTTTTCAATTTCCTTAATTTTCAAATTTCAATTTGTTTTCAATTTATGCAATTTTTAATTTGTTCAAATAACAATTTGTTGAATTTTCCATTTGTTCAGTTTTCAGTTTGTTCAATTTTCGATTTGTGCAATTTTCGGTTTGTTTAATTCTCAATTTATGAAATTTTAAAAATTTGTTAAAAATTTGTACTATTTTCAATCTATTCAATTTTTAATTGGTTTAATTTTCAATTTGTTCAATTACAATTTGCTCAATTTTCAATTTGGTCAATTAACAATTTGTTGATTTTTCTATTTGCCCAGTTTTTAATTTGGTCGTTTTTCAATTTGTTGGATTTTAAATTTTCAAATAATCAATTAAACAATTTAAATTTTGAATTCTCAATTTGTTCAATTTCCAATTTGTACTGTTTTCAATTTGTTGAATTTTCAATTGATTTAATTTTCAATTTGTTCAATTAACAATTCAATTTTCTATTGTTCAATTTTCAATTTATTCACATTTCAATTTGTTCAATTTTCAATTTGATTAATTTTTAATTTGTTTTATTTTCAATTGGCTTAATTTTTATTTGTTACAATTTTCAATTTTTCCTATTTTAATTTTTTTCAATTTTCGATTTGCTAAATTTTCAATTTGCTTGATTTTAATTTTTTCAATTTTCATTTGAAATTTGTTAAATTTTCAATATTTACTGTTTTCAAATTTGTCAATTAACAATTTGTTGAGTTTTTTTTTCAATTTGTTCAGTTTTCAATTTGCTTGATTTTCAATTTGTCCTACTTTATTTTTTTTCTATTTGCTAAATTTTCAATTTTCAATTTGTACTGTTTTCAATTTATGCAATTTTTAATTTGTTCAATTAACAATTTGTTGAATTTTCCATTTGCTCAGTTTTCAGTTTGTTCAATTTTCGATTTGTGCAATTTTTAGTTTGCTTAAGTCTCAATTTATTAAATTTTCAATTTGTACTGTTTTCAATCTATTCAATTTTTAATTGGTTTAATTTTCAATTTATTCAATTACAATTTGTTGAATTTTCAATTTGGTCAATAAACAATTCATTGATTTTTCAATTTGCACAGTTTTTAATTTGCTCATTTTTCAATTTTTTGGATTTTCAATCTTCAAATAATCAATTTAACAATTTAAATTTTCAATTTGTTCAAATTTCAATATGTCAATTTCCAATTTGTACTGTTTTCAATTTATTTAATTTTCAATTGGTTTAATTTTCAATTTATTCAATGCTCAGTTTGTGCAACTTTCAACTTGTTCAGAATTCAATTGCTCGATTTTCAGTTTTTTTTCAGTTTTCAATTTGTTGAATTTCCAATTTGCTCAATTTTCAAAATGCTTGATTTTCAATTTGTTTAATTTTAAATTTTCATTTTGTTCAATTTTCAATTTGCTAAATTTTCAATTTGCTCAATTTTCAATATGTTCAATTGTCAATTTGTTCGATTTTAAATTTTTTCAATTTTCTGTTTGTTTAATATTCGATTAGTACAGTTGTCAATTTGTATAATTTTGAATTTGTTCAATTTATAATTTGTTTAATTTTCAATTTGTTCAATTTTTAAATTGCTTTGTTTTCAATTTGTTCATTTTTCAATTTGTCCAATTTTCATTTTGTTCAATTTTCAAATTACTCAATTTTCAACTAGTTCAATTCTAAATATGTTCAATTTTCAATTTGTTCAATTTTTAATTTGTTCAATTTTCAATTTGTTAGATTTTATATTTGCTCAATTTTCAATTTGTTCTATTTTCGATTTATTCAATTTTCAATTTGTTCCATTTTGAATTCGTTCCATTTCCATTTTCTTCAAATTTTAATTTGCAATTTATTCGATTTTCAATTTGCTCAATTTTTTATTTGCTCAGTTTTCAATTTGTTTTACTTTCAAATTGGTCCATTTCTAATTTGTTGCATTTTAATTTTTTTTTTAATTTTAAATTTGCAATTTGTTCAATTTTCAAATTTGTCCACTTCTAATTTGTTCCATTTTCAATTTTTTTAATTTTAAATTTGTTCAATTTTGTTCAATTTTCAGTTTGCTCAACTTTCGTTTTGCTCAGTTTTTTTAAATTGGTCCATTTCTAATTTGTTCCATTTTCTTTTTTTTTAATTTTTAATTTGCAATTTGTTCAATTCTAAATTGGTCCACTTCTAATTTGTTCCATTTTAATTTTTTTTTTAATTTTAAATTTGCAATTTGTTTAATTTTCAGTTTGCTCAATTTTCGTTTTGCTCAGTTTTTTCAAATTGGTCCATTTCAAATTTGTTCCATTTTCATGTTTTTTTTTTTTTATTTACATTTTTAATTTATTCAATTTTTTAATTTCTTGAATGGCGTTAAAGTTCCCTGTGGAACTTTTGCCGTCTCAACGTATGCATTAACAAGTGTCATTTATTAATACTTAGTTAAGATTTCTTAAGCCAAATAACACGCCTTGAAAGTATTCCGAGGGGCAAGCTCTTGAATACGTGTCACCACAGTGCAAGTCGAAGGAAATTTCTTTGACGAAAAATCCTCCGGCCAGAACGGGAATCGAACCCGAACACCCGGCAAGATAATGTGAGACGCTAACCACACGGCCACGGGTGCACCAAATTTTTAAATTTAGATTGAACAAATAGAAAATTGAAAATTGTACGAACTGAAAATGTGCAATTGTGTCTATTCTCCACAGAAACGTTTCGTGCCTCCTAAAATCTTCTCATGGCAAATTTGGTTTCGTTTGCTTGATTATCTCTCGAGTAATGCAGAAATTTGTGTTTCATTTGTGTTGCATAGTGAATGAAACCCTTCACTACAACCCTGGAAACAATCAGCTGCTGCCTGGTGCGAACCAAGGCGCATAGAAGTATATCCTAAGGTGGGCCAACTTGCTAAAACCACTCTTCAGCCATCTTGGAAGTCTACTGTTTTGTTTGTTAACAAAACACAATACGCTAGTGCCGAAGCTCGCTCCTGATCAGTCTGTCTCTTTCACCCTTCAAGGTAATAATTCCCCTGCTTTCTTCCGTACTGTTTTCATATACCGATCCCCTAACCAACTTAGTGACGAAACGCCCTCACCTAGTACCATAGACCCGTCTTGGTGCGAACAACGACCTTTTACGCAACATTAAATGATGTTATGTGATTACAATAAACTGATAGCTACCAAACAGTGTTTTGTTAATTTCTTTCGGCGCTTGCTTGCAGTGCATTGCAAGACGGGAGTACATTGAATGGAAATTGCGTAGTTTACTGTCGGCTCTAATTCATTGATTGCGAAGTGCATTTCGGGCCACAGACTTGCCCATGGAATTGTTCGTTTGGAATTTGTGATGTTGGTTCCTAAAGACGGGCTATCGGAGAAGGCCAGGTAACCGACAATTTGTATGGCAGCACCCCTTAGAGAGGGGGGTGGAGTGTCTAACCATCATAGAATCATTTATTTCACCCTTAAAACTCCAGATGCCTAATTTGGTTGCATTTGCTTGATTAATTCTCGAGTAATGTAGAAATTTGAATTTTATTTATATGACAGCCCCCCCTCCCCTTAGAGAGGGGGGGGGTGAAGTGTAAAAGTTAATTTTAACAGTGAATTTATCTGCCATCTCATATTACTAATGGATACATTCTCGCTGTAACATTCCATCGCGTTTCCTCCACTAGAAAGCGACAATTTCCCTTTCGCGAGCCACCGAACGCAAAACCTCATTTGTCGCCACCAAATGTATGCCAACATTAATAACGTCACAATTTCAATTTCATCACTTCCGTCATACTTATTTTCCCGGCGGATGCTACATATGCACACGAATGGGAAGCTCCTCATTTCACAATTTGCGAAGCACTCCGATGACTTTGTCTGTGGAAGAACAGAGAGTGAAATAATTTGGAGAAAACAGTCGCAGTGAACGGCAAAAAAAACAAAGAATCCGAAAGCGACAAGTAGCGCAAAGCTCTCCCATATTCTTCACACGATAAATCCCGCTGGCATTCAAAATTCATCCCGCCATCATCATCCCACGCCTGACCCAAATTCAATTCGAACGCTTTAAGCCCCCCGATGTCGTCGCTCGGCTCGGGCTGTAATAAATTATCATTAGATCCGTTGCATGATTTATGATTATTTAAATTCCTGACAGCGTACGCTTTGACCCCACTTCCCACGCTTCCCAGCACGTGCCTCGTATACTTCGACGCCGGGACAAACTCTCCAAGCCGACAGTAACGACGCCAGGATGCACCACCGTTGCGTCGCGTGTGAAATTGAACTGCTTGGTTCATAAAATCAGGAAATGAAAATTCAAGGAGTGATTTTCCTAAAGTTTGAAAATTTTGAGAAATTATATTGGTTTTCTTTGCTAAATACCACTTTAAACATCCTTCCGAATAGTTTTCCGAATTCATTTACAACAGATTGCCAGTCGTATTGATGACTCTCAAAACGTTCGTCAAATAATTGTTGTGGATTATAAACTTTCCCATCATGCATTTATGTTTTTCTTCATTGTCAGAAACTCGAAAAATTCGCTTCATCGGCAAATTGCAAGTAACAGTTGTTGCTCCCAATCCGCCACTAAATATGATCCCTTTGGGCGACAAATCCTCTCCAGAGTCTCCGCTCGTTCGTCGGTAATAAATTTCTCGTTCCGCTTGAGTTCGCGTGGAGTTGGAGTCAGCACGAATTAAACGATAGTTGTGCATTCGTTATGTGCCTTCCAACCGCCTCCACAAATCTCGCACTGATTGCAGCGGAATCGATCGCAAATCCCACTTCGAAATGTAATCAATCTCACCCACTTTAAAGCAATAATGGTAAGTTTGATTTTATTATTTTGATTTTATTTGTTCGTTCGTTCAAACATTGAGTCGGGGGACTTGTGTTGTTTTTCTACGACGTCTCTGAAAAGCATTGTTTGATAGTTAAATTGTAGATAGATACGTGAATAAATGTATCAGTTCCAAAGTTGAAAGAATTGACCCAACGTAGAATATACTTCTTTGCGTCTTGAACTGAACAGGAATTCTGACAGATTGTAACTACACCCGTCCGTAAACTGCTTCGAATCAAGGCGCCTAGACGTATATCCCAAGGCGCGTAGAAGTATATCCTAAGGCGGGTCAACTTACTAAAACCACCCTTCAGCCATCTTGGAAGTCTACTGTGTTTTGTTTGTAAACAAAACACAATACGCTTGTGCCCAAGCTCGCTCGTGATCAGTCTGTCTCTTTCACACTTCAAGGAAAAAATTTCCCTTCTGCTTTCTTCCGTACTGTTTTCATATACCGCTCCCCTAACCAACTTAGTGACGAAACGGCCTCACCTAGTACCATAGACCCGTCTTGGTATATCCTAAGGTGAGGCCATTTTGTCACTAAGTTAATTAGGGGAGCGGTATATGAAAACAATACGGAAGAAAGCAGAAGGGGAATTATTTGCTTGAAGAGTGAAAGAGACAGACGGATCAGGAACGAGCTGCGGCACTAGCATATTGTGTTTTGTTTACACACAAAACACAGTAGACTTCCAAGATGGCTGAAGAGTGTATTTGGCAAGTTGGCCCAACTTAGGATATACTTCTAGGCGCCTTGCTTCGAATGTAGACGAATGACGGCATCACCATTGGGCTCCATTTATTTGGACATAGCAGATGAGAGTTACTTCACGTGTTTTGACATAGGACTATGTCTTTGATTTCTAAGAGTTATTAAGATATTAAGAGTTTTCAAAGCATATTACTCAAATGGTTATTGCGACATATGTTGTGTTATATATCGTTAGACAGGAAATTTATCCCAATTTTTTTTTTGCTTGAAACATGAACAGTGAATATAGTTAAAAAAAAGTTAACTATTTGACGATTTAATTGGGTATGTTTTCTTTCGATTGCACTATCCACGTGCTTCCTCCCCGACGCAACGAGCAATCATTTTGCCTAAATTCGGGCGTTAGCTCATAACGTGAGTTGATGCGTAAAATGCATTATTCTCCATTTTCCGATAATAGGCATTAATTTTATATTATATTGTATGTCGTCCAATAAATTTGTGCTCAATTCATGTTTTTATCGTGTAGGTCTCACTACTAACAGTTTGTGTAATTGTGGTCCAGGATGTCATAATATCGAGTATGTTGTTTGGTTATGTAAAAAGGCAATAAATGAATTCAAATGACTGCTGATTTAGAAGATCGAAAGCTTGATAGCTTGAGTAGTCGCGATATTACAGGGCTAGAAAGTTATTACAAACAATGTTGAGGACAACGCGGTAACGAAGGATATAATGCTATTTTTATCTGTAATATATTTTTGTAGTCATAGATTGATTTGACTCAGGCTTATATTTATGTAGGTCTTAACTATTTAGACTTGTGTTTAAAAATGATACATGATGACTCTTTGTCTTCTTCTGTATGATTGAATAAACAGAAGAAGAGGGTAGTAATGGCTTTAATGGTATTTTTGTGTACATTTTGAACAGAATGCGGTACCAAATTCTACCACGTTATGTCATCTAACCCGTTCAAAGAATACAAGTACATATATGAAACGGTTTTTCCAGGGCATCCATTTGATGTATCAAAAGATAAAAAAAAAATACAGATTTTGAACAATGAAAAACTCAATTTAAATGCAATTACTACACATAATCACAGTCCTATGTCAAGATCCCGTCCATGCCGATAGACAACTTTTTTGACGTAGGTCTTTCATTTCTACACTGGGATGTAAACTTCGAAAACGAGAGCGTAACGCCGGAGCAACAAGACTTTGAGAGTTAATACCTTCTAAACAAATGGTATGATGAACACTCCCTTCGAAAGATGAAATGTTCACGCGTTATATGCTTGTTTCTTATTGATTCAAAAACGTGTTTCAATAGCTTCAAAATTGCTTTCCAAACAGGCTATTGAAATCACACAAATCTGTATATAAGCGGGTGCCCGCTCGAAAAAAAAGCTTTCGCTTGAGGTATTGAAGACAGTCGCCACTCACACACACGCGCGCAACTCATTTCGTTTGGTGGTCATCGAGGAAAAGGAACCGAAAAGATGTCATCGCCAGTTCTGCTTAGAACTTTGGATTATGTTGAAGCGAAAGAGTTTATTTTGTTTTTATTTCATGATATAATATTGCGACCAAATATATTTCGTTTCAATTTAAAATTTTCAATCAAGGGCAATTATTATAAAGGTTTCTAAAGATTATTCTTCCCCACCAGTAAGATATATTCGTATTCTATATTCTCTGGCTAGTGGTATAATTTTGGTGTTAGTATCACATAAAAGTGTTATATATTGTAACAAAAAAAAATTCCAACCTCAGATTACGTCATTGCGTCAGATTACGATTCATATTCAGCCATTCCATGCCAAACTGATATAGTGGTTCTCAGATTTTCGTGCAAAGTGGTAGTTTTGTTCTTTATCGCAAAACATTGGACCCGTATTTTTATTATTTTTCCAGTATGGTGACCAGGGTTGCCACATATACAGAATATTCTGTATTTTACAGATTTTAGCCAAATTTCAGATACAGAATCTGTATACACAGAATTACAGATTTTCAGCGAAAATACAGAATTTACAGATTTTTTTGAAATTCAATTTTAAATATTAAATTTATTACAGTGCATACATAGATACCTTGATTTATAAAAAAGTTGGACGCAACGCAACGAGATGTCTGTCATTTGAGGCAGTTATTAAGCGAAATCTTTAGCGATTTCAAGAGCTTAAACTAGGAAGGTTTTTTTAAGTTTTTTTTAGGAAGGAAGGCTAGGAAGTTGATCTTCAAATCGATTTGTCGTGAACTCTTGAAACATAGTTGCAGCCTTGATGAACCCTCAAAATTTCGTCAAGCTACCAAACCTTAATGATTTGATGCTACAATTTTCTTCAATTCGTTGAAACAGGTAATAGAAAAGGCTTACGAATTTAGGCTACTCAAGACGGATTTTATGGGACAAAAATTGAGTGACTCGGATATAACTTGGTCCCAGCTGTTGGATGTCAAAAGGCGTGATGGGAATTTGTTGTATCCATTGCTAAGGTCATTTGTAAGACATTTTTTGCGGCTCCGTAAAGCTTATGCGATTGAGTCTTACAAATAAATGAACTGGAAGAAAAGACATTTGATGACATTCATCAGCATGTGTTGAGCGAATATTTGTGCATTACAGTACCAACAAAACAAAGTCCGGAAATCGGTTGGTTCCCACAATTGTGTCGTTACAAAACCGGCTAACTCCACAAGTTTAAGAAATACATTTTTTTCAATTTTTTAGACCTTAGATAAATTTTTCTACTTATTAGTAGTGAGAAACAGCACCTATATCTATCAATTCCCTATAAAACACGCGTTTGAAAATAATGATGTGCTGCAAAACAGGTGGAAAATCCTTTCTTGTAATTTTTTTCTTTTTGGAGTTGGCCGGTTTTGCAAATAATCGATACAATTATGGACTCTATTTTGAGAGCGAAGAACTTTGTATCGGCTCAAGGAGGAACGTCAAAGATGAAGTTGAAGGAAAATTTGAAGGCAAAGTACAAACAAAACCATTTAAAAATATCGTACAATTCAGAAGTGAAAAACATTCCTATGATTTATTTCGTTGTATTGACACGACTTTAACAACCCATAAATAAGAAAAAAATATTTCAAAGTGAAAACCTTCATTTTAATTTTTTTTCCTCTAGCTTTCCGATACAGATTCTTTATACAGATGACTAAAAATACAGATGTACAGATTTTTTCAGAAATTTTTACTGAATTTAATGTGGTAACCCTGATGGTGACCATTCGGTATATTCGGTAGTTCTCGGTATTATTGATTGTATTCGTTTTTTATTGTTTTCATAGTCTTGAGACCAAAGGCGCTATATTTTTTTATATTTTTACTGGAAAGCTGAGGATTTTTCCCAGAGAGGCGTTTTTTTTCGTTTTTGAGTTATGATTTTTCAAAGTTAACCGATGGTTCGAAAAATCATTTTCCTCTTTTTTCCAACACAAAAATTCATAACTTTTGATCGATTTAGTTGATCGACACATAAAATTAAAGCCAATTAGATAGTCTTTATATATATTAGACTTGCGAAAAAAAATGAATTTTGATTTCGTAATTTATGATTGTATTAGTTTTCTTATAGTTTACATGATTTCAGGATCAAGAATGCTATATTTTTATTATATTTTTCCTTGAGGGCTGAGGGTTTTTTTACATAACATATCCAAAATAACATATCCAAATTTTTTTCAAAAAAGGCTAGCTAAATTGCTTTAATTTTATATATCGATCATCTGAATGTGGAGGCGATCTGGTGTAGTGGTAACATCCATGCCTCTCACGCTTAAGGTCACGAGTTCAATTCTCACTCCCGACATTCTTCCAAAAATGGAAGTAAAAGTGACGAACCAGCCAAATGAGTTGAAAGTCACTATAATACAGATAAAAAAAAAGATCATCTGAATCGGTCCAGTAGCTCAAAAGTAATACATTGTTTAAAAAAGTTATTTTTGGAAAGGAAGTGAAAAATGATTTTTTGGACCATCGGTTATCTTTGAAAAATCATAACTCAAAAACGAAAAAAAAACACCTCCCTGGTTTGGAGATATGTTATGTGAAAAATCCTCAGCTTTCCATAAAAAATATAGCGCTCTTGGTCCCGAGACCATGAAAACTATAAAAAACAATAATGACAAAACCAATACCTGACATTTTTGCAAGCGTAGCATTTTTTCAAGAATGATTAGCTAATTAGCTTTAATTTAATATGTCGACCGTCTAAATCGGTTCAGTAGTTCACAAGGAATGAATTTTTGAAAAATGTCATTTTTGGAGAAAAAAATACGGGTCTAATAGTTTGTGATAAAGAACGAAACTGCCACTTTTTATGGAAATCTGAGAACTACTATATCGGTTTGATATAAAATGGCTGTATTGAAGTATCCTAGAAACCGTTCAATGAAAATAGAATCTAATGAAGATTTAACAGTTTTAAATAACAGAGTAATAAAGATAGCATAAAATTTTGTGAATTTGTGTGTCGTAAATGGATATACTTTGAAGTGAGTAGAAACCAAAAATTTTCGCTTGTCTTCACCACGAATCTCCTAATGTTCAAGGATTACCCAGCTGAACCGATAAACCCCTACCTCCGCGTGAGTACTTTTTCTAAGCACCATGGTACAGCCGGTAACCTTTCGGAGTTGATTCTCGCATAATACGGGCTCTGTCAGCATCGCAAGCGATCCATCAATTCTATCTCCGTATGGATCCTGTGTAGACAGCACCAGCGTGTGGTCCTGTGCTGGTATTAAGCGATAGGTATGCGATATATATGTTTTTTATCTTCGTTTTACCACCCAGGTTATGTTAGGCCTCCAGCGAATTGCTGCTGCTGCTGCACCATCATCATCTCATCACCGTTCGTCGTCAGCACCGTTTATCAGGCCAGCAAACCCAGATCTACCACAACGCCCACGCCCAGTAACAGGAATCCGTTCTGTTCCGAGTGTAGAGATGGAATGAAACTTGCTCTGGCAGTCTCACAAGCGATCTATCGGTAGGTATCACGTACCATCATCACTATCAAATCGTTCAAAGCCATGTTACATCGATTGTATCGTTTGCCTCGGATTGCGAAATGTAAGTGAGCGTAGGATTTCTTCTGGCGGATGTACAAATCAACGTGAACAAGTGCCAAGTCATGTTTTTCTTAGCTCCCGCTGACTTTCGATACCGTCGATATGTCAGCGCTAAAGGGATGTGCATATTCTACTACGTACCAACTCGTTCCGTTTGCCGGATATGTTTGACTCAGGGAAAGCGTGTTCCTTCCAACATAATCCTGGCAAACGTCGGACCACGTGGTCAACTGACCATCCTCGGGCATCAGCAATCTCCGCTACCATCATATTTAAGGCCGCAAATCAAATCACTATTACTTGATTTTCCGGCTAAGCCTCTCGATACATATCATCACTCCATTTTGCTCACCCTCTAGTCACGATTTGTGGAATCCACATTCACAGATTACGGTGAATCCGGGTGACGAGCATGCGGGAAATCAGATAACAAGAAAACTTGCCACAGTAGATGATACGGAAGGGGAGGAGAAGCGAGGAGTGTGCCGGAAATACGGAGGAAATAAATTTTGCCATCACGTTTTCCTGCTCGGGTGCTCGAGTGAGGGGGTAAGAGGTCGACAGACCGACCGACAAGTACGTGTGTGTATGTGTATGTGCTAAGTCATCGGGTTGAATCACTTCGTGGGGGAATACAAATCAGAGCCCACATCCCTCGGAGCTGGTCTTATGGATGATGTTTTCTCAGTTGTTTTGGTTTATTTGGTTTGTACTGTGGTTTGGCTCCCAAAAGTGGCTACAATATGTGACTATGTGCACTTAATATTTGTCTCACAATCGTCATTTTTATTTCTGTGTGGCTCAGGATATGACCGATTATTTCCCTGTGTTAGCTTTTCATCTAGGAAGAATTTATCTCCTGAAGTATCATCTGATACTGACTGGAATGGTTCGCTGAGGACAAACATTTATTGTAACGGAAATTATTTCGTTAATATGTTTCTCCCGTTCTCCCATTGTATGAAGGAGAAGAAATACGAACAAACATGCTATTACTAATTCAAATACCAAACTATTTTTCATAATTTATAATAGCCAAATCTATAGTAGTACTTGGTTGAGATTTCCTATGCCAAATAACATACCTGAGTGCATTCTGAGTGGCAAACTCTAGAATACGCGTGCCCACAGTGCAAAACGGAAGAAATTAATTTGACGAAAAATTCCCCGGCCAGAACCGGAATCGAACTCGAACCCACGGCATGATAACGTGTGACGCTAACCACCAGCCTACGGGAGCACAATTCAATGAAACTAATAGGGCAAAAATACCAATTATGATATTATACTTTCGGAAAAATTTCTGAAGAAAGGCATAAATCATTGTAAACTTAAAATCTGTACTTACATCTCCCTTCCAAATCACTAACATCTCAAGGATGGAATGGCATTCGAGAAAAGTTAACCATTCAAACAAATATATTATATTTTACTTTCATAGAGAAATATCGTTAAAAATATTTTTCTCCATTTCTGATATAGCTGCGCCGTTTTCTTGTGGAACCCGCATCAAACGTTGCACTCTTGTAGCATCAACGTCAAATTTTTCCCAAAACTTTGGTTTTCGCTCAACAGGTGGAAATTCCTTGCCAAATCATGTACCTCCGAGGAAATCACCACAAACTCAAATCTACCGGGAAGCTGTCCGAAATCTATTCATCTTGTTCGCAGACGCGCTCTTCGAACGGTGCTTCGAGCGGCACCATATTTCAATGCGACTTCATGCGACTGACAGTCCAGGATTTGCTTTTCCTCATTGCTTTCCAATCCAGCTGACGATCGTACACTGAGAGGAACAATCAGTAAATATGACCAATTTTTTGAAAAATATTACCGATTCGCTAATGGACAACTTCTAAACTAAAGCCGGATTTAGACGTTGTGAGTTACTCGGTTGGGTTGTGAGTAAACGTCAATCGATCCGAAGAATCCCAATACATGCAATTCAAATGTCAAATTTCGTGGGTGCGTTTGTAATTATTCGAATCATTTGACGTTTACTCGTAACCGAGTAACTGACAACGTCTGAATCCGGCTTAAGTGTCCTTATGACTGACAAGTGCATGAAAAGATTTGGATCCTTGGACAGTTACCACTGTAGACGTCTTTCTGTTGAACGCTCTCGGTAGTTCTTGCAACTTTCATCTTGATCAGATATGACAAAAAACGATATTGTCAATGTAAACCAATGCAAAATATCCTAATATCTGGTAGGGATGTCTGAGCGTTGCTTTACAAAGCATTGGTGATGTATAAAGAAAATGGACCAATATACAGAAAATTAGACCGATGTTCCGACAATTAAAGATTCAGTAGTTTCGGTTGCGAATGTGTAAGTTTCACTACAACACTTCGTTTGAGTCTCTTGGGCTTCGGTGTTCCGCTCGTGAAAACATATGAGCGCATCACAACTCACGATATTCATCTGTTTTGCAATTATCGCGCCGAACCATGTTGGATGTTTACCGTAACTGTGCAAGACTAATTTTATTCACTCGTCTCTCATCTGGAATAACTTCTGACTCGCTGCACGAAAAGCGACGAAACCTTCACCACCGAGAAAGGACTTGTTTAGAAACAAATCGCTGTCAAAAAATTCAAGGAGCGATTCTTGAGCGTGATCACCAATGGCCATCCAAAACATCAACCTTAGCCGGAATCTTCGACCTAGGAAGAAGTACAATATTTCATACAGTTTAATTTCCGAGAGACTCGCAGTAATGTTTTGAAAAAGGGAAACCGTAAAATAAGTCTTTTTTTTCCAAAATATATATTTTATTAAGGAACATGTGGCGTTAGCCTGACGGGGCCGGGAGTCCAATATTTTGACAATTTTTGTCTTACAACTATGTTAGTAATATGTAACCGATTACTCGCGGTTGGCTCGAGGTTAGTATTACAAGTGTTCTCATAATTGGTATGTTGCAGTCTTCGATGCTCTGTACATGTGCCCGACACGGGATACTTCCTATTGGGATGCAGCTGACCATTAATCAGCAACGCCCCCCTAGTCTGTACCCCATATCTAGCGTGGTGCGTCTTTTTCGACTCGAGGAATCCAGGATAGATTGGTCACTAGCCGGCGCAATCATCAGCTCGTGTAGAGTTGTCATGAGCGGTACAACCTTTGGCTCTTGTTGAATGATCAGTGGACTGCACAACCTTCGGCCCGTGCATCTGTAAAGAGTGTGTGTATGTATTGCCGCGACTAAGTAAAAATTTATCGATCGGATAGGAGGGATATGAAACGGGGACACAACGGAGGAAACATCATTAAACGTTGACATCGGCGTTTCTGAGGAACAGGTATAGATGAAGCAGAAGATCAGGATCCCGGCTACCTAAGATATCCCGGACGGGGATATCCGATTGTCTGCCTTGTGCTCTCAGTGCTCTAGAGAGCTGAGAGCGAGCAGCATGGAACCGGATACATGACCAGACAACATGCTCGATGTCGTGGTAGCCATCGCCACAATCAAAAAGATTGTTTGCTGCGAGCCCAATGAGATAGAGATGCGCGTTTAGGTTGTAGTGATTGGACATAAGCCGATATATCACGCGAATGAAATCACGACCTACATTCAACCCCTTGAACCATGCACTCGTCGAGACCTTAGGGATAATCGTGTGTAACCAACGACCGAATTCATCTTCCCTCCACATGCGCTGCCAACTTACGAGCGAATACTGACGAGGAATGTGGAAAAATTCATTATAAGCAATTTGCCTTTCAAAAAGTGTGCCTTCTAAAGCGCCCACCTTAGCTAGCGAGTCCGCTTTCTCATTCCTCGGAATCGAGCAATGAGAGGGAACCCATGCTAAGGTAATCTTGAATAATTTTTCGACCAAAACACTCAATAGTTGTCTTATTCTTGTTAGGAAATAAGATGAGTCTTATCGTTCATCATACACTTTTACCGTGTTTCCACGTTGTCAATTACTTACCAACACATTAAGCGATTCATTTTTATTCATATAGTTAGAAGATATAGGATTGCGTTTTTCCTCCTGAAAACCCATTTCAATTTTCGAACGAAGATCAATTTCGTTAGCGCAAACATTAAATGGACTGAAAACGAGTTTTAGAATGTAATTGTAGAACATTTGAAAATTCCAAAATTTTCCAGATTTTTCTATTTTCCTTCAGAGTTTTCCGAAAATTTTCATTGGTCATGTTTTTCCCAGCATTCCCATTAATCCCAACATTTGTTCTGTCTATTTGTGTTCTTACATACACGTGCAATCAAAAACGGACAACTAATTGTTTTGTCCGTTTCCATTCTGGTTTGGTGGTCATCAATTTGTTACATTGAATGATCTTAAAAAATATCAAAAAATGGGTTACTCTCTCATACTGGTATAGCATTTGTATAATATACGAGGTATGGCTATTAAACAACGAGACTGCGCGCCTGGAGGGCGCCCTAGAGGGGTAGGGAGAAAAACGAATAGTGCGTTCGGTAGCTTGAAGTATATTGAAGGGGAGCATATCGTTGTACCGTAATTTTTAAAATATAACCCTATTTCGTAACCAGTCTCTTTATTTAATAGCCATACCTCGTATGCTATAGCAATTTAAGAGCAATATAAGCGACCGGAACAATGAACACATTGCAAATAAGCACGCATTAAAGCTTTCCGCATATATATACACCCATACATACAAACATTTTAAAGCTTTTGAAAAAGGTGCTTTTATTTGTTCATTCCATTTTTCAGCACACGAAAAACCAGCTGACCCGGCAAACTTTGTACCGCCCAAAATTGATTTTTTGATATGAATACTTTCGAACTTTCACGTTCCTTCCGCAAGGGGACATTCGTGGTTCAATACCAGAACAATTTCTTTCTTCTTTCCTTTTTCCTTCATTATTTTTTTTTAAATAAATTTTCTCGCCGTTACATTGATCTACGGCCAGAGAGAGAGATACAACGGAATAAAGACAGCTCAAATCGGACAATCTTTACTCGAATTGAACGACCACTATTTGGCGATTCATTTGCATTATCCCCCTGGAAATTATTATTACTATTATTTACAAAATATTTACAAAATGGCGAAACATGAACATCAATATCGTCAAAATTAATTTCAATTGAAGAAATTAACTCCAATCGGACAAACTTATCATTGTAGAATAAATGCGTGATCATTTTTTTCGAAATCACTTTTCACTGCAGTACATATGCGTAGCCCATTTTTTTTTTGAATTTTTCTTTTTCTTTTAAAATATTCTCCAAAGTATTCTACCATCCACATTTGAGTGGAGACAGACACAACGATATATAGACGACTCAAATCTAATCAGCTGTACGTACGTGATACGTGTATACGTACGTGAGAAAAACCTTGTTTTATAAAGGGTGTGTCACATCAAATTGCATCACGGAAAAAAACGCTGTAGAAATTCGCCCAGTAGACCGATCCTTTTGAAAATTTTAGACAGTAAAATAAAAACTATTAAACAACTTTTGGCATTTTCTTTTTATTCATACTTCGAGCCCAAGCCCGTATGCTCGCACCTTCCTCCTTACCCCGTCCATAAGGTTCTGTACAACGTCAGGTTGTAGTTTTTTTTGAACAGAAATCCATTTTCTCTTGAAGTCCGCCTCCGATTTGACAACTTTTGGGTTCTTCCGGAGGGCCTGCTTCATAATCGCCCAATGTTTCTCTATTGGGCGAAGCTCCGGCGCGTTGGGCGGGTTCATTTCCTTTGGCACGAAGGTGACCCCGTTGGCTTCGTACAACTCCAACAAGTCCTTTGAATAGTGGCACGAAGCGAGATCCGGCCAGAAGATGGTCGGGCCCTCGTGCTGCTTCAATAGTGGTAGTAAGCGCTTCTGTAGGCACTCCTTAAGGTAAATCTGCCCGTTTACCGTGCCGGTCATCACGAAGGGGGCGCTCCGCTTTCCGCAAGAGCAGATCGCTTGCCACACCATGTACTTTTTGGCAAACTTGGATAGTTTCTGCTTGCGAATCTCCTCCGGAACGTTGAATTTGTCCTCTGCGGAGAAGAACAACAGGCCCGGCAGCTGACGAAAGTCCGCTTTGACGTAGGTTTCGTCGTCCATTACCAGGCAATGCGGCTTCGTCAGCATTTCGGTGTACAGCTTCCGGGCTCGCGTCTTCCCCACCATGTTTTGCCTTTCGTCGCGGTTAGGAGCCTTCTGAACCTTGTATGTACGCAGGCCCTCCCGCTGCTTGGTCCGCTGGACGAATGAACTTGACAAATTCAGCTTATTGGCGACATCCCGGACCGAACTTCTCGGATCACGTCTAAACTGCTTAACTACGCGCTTGTGATCTTTTTCACTGACGGAGCATCCATTTTTGTCGTTCTTCACCTTCCGGTCGATGGTTAGGTTCTCGAAGTATCGTTTTAGTACTCTGCTGACCGTGGATTGGACGATTCCCAGCATCTTACCGATGTCCCGATGTGACAACTCCGGATTCTCGAAATGAGTGCGCAGGATAAATTCACGACGCTTTTTTTCGTTCGACGACATTTTTCCAAATTTACGAAAAATTGACAGTGAAGCATGGCCAACGTGATCTATACACTCTTATCTGATTATAAGCGAAAGCTGAAGATATAATTCCTAAAAATTAAATTTCTACAGCGTTTTTTCCGTGATGCAATTTGATGTGACACACCCTTTATATATAAGATTTTGAAGCATAATCTTAGCTTTAGTATCATTGGTTTGCATAGTTATTATGAATCTGAGGATGTTGATGAACCGTGTTATTTATTTATTGTAAAGCTAGCCGATGACGCAGACGTTGACATCTTTTCGCCTTAGATTGAACATGAGAGAGCAGTATTACGCGCTACTTATGAATGCCAAAATGACTCTCATTCAGACTGATTCGAATACTATATGAATAAAATTGATGAGTTGGGCAAATATTGTTGAGATCAAGCCATAACTGATATTGGATCGATATTTTGGAAAAAATGTAAATCTGTATAAAAACCTGAAAAATCTGAAATCTGTAATACAAATTATTCAGCAGACATGGTAACCCTGCCACTCGTTGACGAATTTCGGGAAGGCCTAGAGATTCAATTTTTCAAATTACAGTAGAGAACCGATTATCCACGTACTTGAGTGGTAACGTTACCGCGCATAACGAGGACCGCCAATAACAAAAAAAACTAAACACCAAAGAAAAGATTGTTCAGTGTGAAAACTTTCTAATAGAAATGTTTTTAAAAATATCGAAGAAATACAGTTCCTATACAGTCTATTGCATTTTTACCGGCTTTTTTGTACATCATATAATGATTTGTGAATTCGGGTGGCTGCTTCCTCATACAGCCATTCCATGACTTTCAGATTTTCGTCAAAACTGGTAATTTTGTTCTTTATGGCAAAATATTAATATAAGTTTTTTTTATTTTTTTTTATTAGGGTGCCCATTTTCATTTGAAAGTGGTCCGGAAAATATTTTTTTAAACATTTTCCCAAAAATGACTCTTTTCAAAAATTCATAACTTTTGAACTACTGAACCGATTTAGATGATCGATATATCTAATTAAAGCCAATAAGCTTTCATAAAAAATTATTCAACTTGCGCGCCCTCTAGCCCAAAGCCATGAAAACAATAAAAAACGACTACAATCAATAATTACGATTAATTTTTTTTTTATTTTTAATAAAATGCTAGCTTATTGGCTTCAATTTGATATGTCGATCATCTAAATTGGTTCAATGGTTCAAAAGTCATGAATTTAAAAAAAAAGTCATTTTTGGGAAAAAGTGGAAAAAGTTGATTTTTCGGACCACCCTAAAATGAAAATGATCACCCTAACGAAAAAATAAAAAAATACGGGTCTAATATTTTGCAATAAAGCACAAAACTACCGCCTTTCATAGAAATCTGAGAACCACTTTATCGGTTTGGCATGGAATGGCTGCATATTTAAAAAATAAAGAGGGAGGTGCCCTAATTAGTCCTACGTTAACGTAAAACTAAAATTGTGATTTTGGGTAGCTGACGCCCGAAACGTTCAAACCCACATTCCGTTTTGCCTGCCAAGATTGGGTCGAATACAATGTCAACAATCGACCTCAAATTGTGCCACTTTGCAATCGTTACATCGACCATTTGTATGTGTTTGATGTACAATTTGACGCAGCGATGCTCGATCCATATTAAGATCGTTTTTGAATGTTTTTCAGCAAACAGAAAATAAATGAAACACAATTGATCACAAAAAACCAATTTTATTTTATATTCATGCAATTATCAATTATCAAATATAATTATCGAAGTCTAGAAGTCTAGAGAAGTCTAGACTTCCGCTTGTTCTGGGATGATGTGCAGGAGGGTTTGCGACATCATCCGTATAAGCCGCGTTAGAGCGGCTCTAAAGCAGCAGAAGCTTGCTGCAGTGGAACATACGTGGATTAACAATTTCTGGTACGAAGCGTTTGTATTTGTTGAAATGTGTACCTCGATAAATGCGGGTTGATAGGATGAAAAACCGCAGAGGCAGCTCCTTGTGGTTTCCATCGACCTTCACCTTAACAAAGTAACATTCCAATGATACCAAGGAGCAACAATTTGCAATTCGAAACGCAACCGGAACAGGCCCGCATCTGACCTACGATGACCTAGACACTAGATATGACCACCAATGGGCTAGTTTTTAAATCCCAAGTAATTAGAGGTGTCACATGATGGGCATAGTTAAAAGTACTGCTTTTATCATGCACATTATATTACCGAAACATGTTCCGGCCATATTCCTGAACCAGTTTTCCTGTCATTTATATTGGCAACAAAAGGATCATATTATCTTTCTTTGGTTGAGCTTGAATTGGTTGAATGAAGGACGAGAAAACTAAAAAACAGGATTTAAGAAAAACTGTTCGTTTTTGGCACATGTGCCAAAAACGAACTGTGCCAAAAACGAAACGTGCCAAAATCGAACGGGGTCTGCAGTTTCATAAAGAAAGTATTGTTATGAAAGGCGAATTAAATAAAATGAATGAACTACATTTTTCATCAATTAATGCTAGGGTTTAAAATCATGACAGCACAACTGACATTTTGGCAGATTCTGAAATTTTAGTATTATTGAGTTCTAAACTTTTCAAAACTTAATTGCAACTCAATTTTACTTATCGACAAATGTTAGGCTTTTTTTTAACTTGAACACTAGAATTTTATTATTTGAACTCATTTAAACAACTAAAAAATACGAATTACCCAAATTACAACATTTATTTCAATTCTAGTTCGGTCACAAAAGGTAAATAAACAAAGCCCGAGTCACGAAAACGTTTATTCCTTTTATAGGAGACACGTTTGACCGCATGGGGAAGAATGCTGCAAGAATTTTTTTTTCAAGCTAAATCCACTTGAAAAATAGATTCGATTGTTTCCACATGACCCAGGTTTCAGCAAGTCTTCAGTCTTCAACCATATTTAATCTCCGTTCGGACCAATTGTCTCCTGAAATAAAATTGAAGAACAAACAAAATGAAAAAGTATAAATTATTCACAAATGTGAATCTTGGTTATTTCTTTGTTGTGTGTCGAATGACAGCTCAGCAACAGCAACAGCTGCTTTGATGTCTTTTCGCTCAGTAGGGTAACACGGGGTGAATTTTTGTAATGTCATATCTTTCTATTGTTGAACGACATGTACCTAACGTAAAAAACTTTGGTGAAATTCGACAGCCGGAAGGAAACGGTAGCATGAACGCGGCAAGCACTTTGATTGTCGAAAAATGTGAGTTTTCCAATCTTAGTTTTAAGGTTTTTCCCGCTGATTAAACGAACTTTTCGTGTATTGTGCAGTAAAATTTTGTTCGCATACAGAAGAGCAACAATTTGATGCAGCGAAACTGTAAGTTTGATAACAATAAATGAAATTAATTGCATTTTAATTTTTGCATGTTGTGTGGGGTGACATGGACACGTTTCTGGGGGGTGAATTGGTCCTACAGGTTTGAGGCTATTGATTGATCTAATTGATTCCAGATGTCACGGAATTACAAAAAGAAGATGGGCAGACAACGTTGGAAGAAGGAGGAGCTTGAAAGAGTAACTCAGGCCATCGAGAACGGATTTTCTTTGACCAAGCATCGAAAGTGTTTGAGAATGCTCGAACAGTGAAAAGATCCATGCAGAATTCGAGATGATCTCAATCCAATTTGTCTGGTCTGAAATCTGGCCAAGACACCTGGTATCGATTCCAAAACACTGTTACTGATTGTAACAATATCCTAAAATACTTTACATAAACAAAGTATGTTTTTTTCGATGAAACACACACTGGACCACATCACCCCACAGGCGGTCCAAATCACCCCGCATCAAATTTAAATGTCCAAAAATCATCTCTTTTATTTTATGATATATTGTGTAGATCGAAGCTTTATATTATGATTGAACACTATTGATTGAGAGAAAGCAAGTGTAGCTCAGTGTTCAATGTTACATTTTTTATTTAGACCGTATTGGTTTGGAAATATTAGGCGATTTGCTTAGGGGGTCCAAATTCCCCCTTTTACCCTACATGCAGCATTTGTAGTGTTCGGCTGATGAAGCGTCGATATCTCGTACATAGATTTTATTCTGGGAAGCTTCAAGAAAAAAATGGAGAGTGTCGGAGGAACGGCAGACTGATTTGACGTGGAACTGCTCACATATGAAATCAATCGTATTGCCTTTGAACACCCTGTGTAAACTGGTTCTTTCAAATTGGATTGCAAACAACTTTCTCAATGTAGTGGAATTGATTATCACAGACTTTTACCCATTAGATAAAGGTTATGTTACCATTACAAGTGATATTTTTCCGAATAAAACTCAATCGGATTAAATAACAGTTGAAAAAAGGAATGATTCCAAAGTACATATTCCATATCAAAACCAATCTCTCGTCAACAGGCAGCAAGAAGTAGCATCCCAAACACATGCACACACACATCTACCCACATCCGAATACACTAAATCTTCAAATAAATCAAACAATGAATTTTTCATAAACAACACAAACCTGGTATCGGTGTGCATCACGAGGGCAAAACCAATGTGCATCATTTATTTTCAACGAGCAGCTCCTGACAATGGCTCAATTTGGATTTAAGATGAAAATCGTTGCATATTGTATGCATAAAATCACTCCTTCATCGCCCCGTCACCGCCCTCCTGTGTCGATTCCTAGCGGCTCGGAAAGCGCCAACACGAACACACCATGGCGCTGATACGAGCTGAAGGGCATCCCGCTCCAATATAGTGTGGCTCGCTTCTCCGAGGATACTCCGCTGCCGGAGCTCCGGGCCAGAGATGATGTTAGGACGAGCGTGAGAGAATCGTACATAATTGAGGAAGATGTGGCTGATGGAGATCAATTTTGATCAGCCTTGTGGTAATTGATGTGCTGTACACTTCAGGTGAAGTTGGTATTTTTCCTAGTGATAGGATTTGCAAGGTTTCAAGCAACCGAGAAGCACACAGACAATAATGCAAAATGGTATTTCCTAGCTCACGGTTGATTTAAAAAAAAGTCTAAATAAAAGCATTCAAAATAACATTCATTATTTCGGAATGATCTAACACAGGGTAAGAAAAAACAAATCGCATCAGGAGAAACTTTCTCCCACTGAGAAATAAAAAAGACGGACCAAACTAGACCAAGAGAAAAACTCTGCGAGTAAGCAGTTCTTACCCATTTCCACTATTGCTGTCAACTTATCCTGGTTGAGAAAATGAAAAGTTAGTTTCCACCGCTTTATCCTCCACGTTTCCGAAGAACGTTCGCTTGTCTTATTCCTAAGAATATCATTTCTCTTCGCTTTTTTGTTTCTTTGAATAGCGGATTGCTGCTCCGGGTTAAAGTTTTTCCAACCGAAACCGAAAAGCAATCGACGAGACTAGAAAGTACATCACAATCGTACCATTTGTTACCCACATCCATCGTTGGGGTTGGGGGATTTCTGTGGGAATCAAACGAGACCAATTAGAGTGTCAGCGTCGGGCAAATTGTGCCTCCCGATGGATGAGTCTAAAAACAATCAATTCGTTTCCAATGTTCTCTGTTATCAAAGCTGACAATAGTGGTGTGATGATTATAGTAAGGCTTGTGTGCGCCCGGATAGCTCAGTCGGTAGAGCGTTGGACTTTTAATCCAACGGTCTAGGGTTCAAGTCCCTATTCGGGCGATGGGCTTTTTTCTTTGGTTTTCAGCTAGCAGGTAGTTTTAAGAATAATAGCGGTTATTTTGGAAAGTTATAACCTAAGAGAAGCATCGCTCCATAAATAACCTAATTGAGTTGAACATTTAGATAATTAAACATCTGTTCTCCATATGGTTGGAAGTTATGTAATATCGGACCAACTTGTTGTGAAAATGGTGCAATACCCCACAAAAAAAAACTCAACTTTCATTAGGTAACTTCCATTTAATCTATCCTCAACCTATTAAATTAACTTAAAATTTCGACGAAAGATCCTCGTTATCGTTTTAATAGAATGAAAGTGTTGATGTGTTAAATTGAAGGGTTTCAAGTCTAAATAGGATGAAAATCTATTTTTTGTTTGTTCCATTCAGTTGTGAGTTACAGGGTGCTAGCAATGCACAATGGTCCAGGAAGAGCATTTAAGTGGAAATTAGCATCTAGAGCTCGGCTACGGCTACCAAGAAACATCGCCACCAAGCTGCTGACGGTATGAAGGTTAAAGTAGGATGGACTGTATGTACCCTGAGGCCCTCCCACCAAGTTGTGAGGTGCTTTAGATGCATGGACTTCGGCCACAAAGCCAGGTATTGCCAGAGCGTAGATAGATCGAAGATCTGCTTAAGATGTGGGGAAAACGGATACCAGAGAATGCAATAAACCACCAAGATGCATGCTCTGCTCTACCGAGAACGAAAATAACCACGTTACGGGAGGCTCAAATTGCCCAGTCTTCAAGGCGGCACTGGCATCGAAAACGGGATGGAGGTAACTCAGGTAAAGCTCAACAGCTACTAAAGCAATCTGTAGCAGAAACTAAGTGCGACGTTGTTATTATCTCGGAGCCATATCGAGTTCCCCCCAACAATGGAAATTGGGTAGCTGACAAAGCTGGGATGGCTGCTATAACAGTTACAGGAAATTTTCCTATACAAGAAGTGGTATCCAGTGACAAGGAAGGGTTCGTAATAGCCGATATCTAACGATATCTTCATATGCAGCTGCTATGCTCCTCCAAGATGAACAATCGGACAATTTGAGGAAATGCTCGACATTTTAACGGACGAACTCACAGCGCGAAGCCCTATTGTTATCGATGGCGACTTCAACGCCTGGGCAGTTGATTGGGGAAGTAAACCAACCAACGCAAGCGATCACCAAGCGGTCCGATTCAGTATCGATAAAGGAGAGTCACTCGTAAGGAAAAGAAACTTTGGAGGTGAACGTAAGTGGAAAACAACAAACTTCGATTCCGATCTCCTCATTAAAGCTTTCCGGGAAGAAACCAGTTCCACCAGTCCGAATGCGGACGAACTAACGGAAGTAGTAACGCGGGCATGTGACCTAACCATGCCAAGGAAACATGAACCGAGAAATAGACGCTGTCCAGTGTACTGGTGGAACGAAACAATTCGATACCTTCATTCAAGATGTCTTAATGCTAGGAGGAGCATGCAGATTGCTAGAACCGACATCGAGAGGAACGAGCGCTGCACGATCCGCACTCAAACGCGAGATCGAGGTTAGTAAGGTGAATTGATTCAAGGCGCTCTGCAGAAACGTCGACGCGAACCCTTGGGGGAATGCATACAGGGTCACGATGGCGAAATTCATATACAAATCATATAGACCAATATGCCTGCTGGACACACTTGGAAAGTTGCTGGGAAAAATCATCGTCAACAGACCGTCAAAAACCACAGAGAGTGAACAAGGGCTGTCAAAGAAGCCATTCGCATTTCGGAGAGGAAGATCGACCCTGGACGCGATTATCTCAGAGATCGGCACAGCATAAAAAGCCATTAAACAGAAAGGAAGAGGCAATCGATATTGCGCCATCATCACGATAGACGTTAAAAATGCATTTAACTGCGCCAGCTGGAGAGCTATGGCCGAAGCATTGCACAGTATGGGTACTCCCGACTATCTGTGTGAAATCCTGGAGAGTTATTTCCAGAAACGAATACTAATGTACGACGCAGCTATTGGGCAGATGTAGACCAAAATCACAGAAGGCGTCCCGCAAGGCTCCATCCTTGACCCTATATTATGGAACGGCATGTATAACGGAGTGTTGACACTAGGACTTCCAAGGGGTGTTGAAATCACTGGCTTCGCTGATGATATTGTGCTAACTGTGATTGGTGAAACATGCGAGGAAGTAGAAATGCTAGCTACTGAGGGGTTTGGAATCGTTGAGAACTGGATGTCTCAGGAAAAACTTCATATTGCTCACCACAAAACCGAAATGGTTCTAATAAGCAATTGTAGAAGGGTGCAACAAGCGAAAATACAAGTAGGACAAGTTATAGTTTCCAAACGAGAGCTCAAGTATCTAGGAGTTATTAATGACGACCGACTCAACTTCAAGAGCCATGTAAAGTATGCTTGTGAAAAGGCGACTCAATCCACCGCAGCTCTCGCAAGAATAATGCCCAACAGTGCAGGACCCAACAGCAGTAGCAGACGTCTTTTGGCGAGCGTATTAACCTCAATACTCCGGTATGGGGGTCCAGCTTGGGCAACAGCACTAAAAAAGAAGCTGAACCGTACGCTGCTGAACAGAACGTACAGGCTTATAGCTAGAGGTGTGCAAATCAGCTCATCATGATGAACAGCTCTGATCATATCAGCTCATCTAAATGAGCTGTTCTTTATGAACAGCTCTTCAGCTCAGTTGTCAGTGCCGACTTTCAATTTGGGTCCCAAACTCGATAGCCACGAAGCCAGTTTGAAAATGTTAAAATTCAAATGAAATTTTTCACACCATATTATTAATTACTTGAAACACGTATTCCAGACTATTATTTACAACAGACTCGGCGAGTACAACATTTCCGACATTTTTACTGAGGCTTTACTTTACAATAGAAAGTTTTCTTCAAAAAAAAAAAAATCTTATGAGATTTTTGCACCGCCTGCAAACAAAGTGTTTTTCATTGAAATAGAATACTCATTTGATACACAGAAGTTAATTTTCATTAATAATTTGAATTTTAAAAACGTGTTCATTCTGCCTGAGAGCCAATTATTATTTTTGGCGCCCCCTAAACTGGTAAACAAAGCTCAATGCCGTCAACGCGAATATAACAGTTGAAAAGACGAGGGACAAATGAAACTAAACTGATGTCTTAACACGAAGAGCGAGAGACGGTCAGTTCATTTGAATCTTACAGCTCACACACTCTCTTCAATTCTACAGCTCTTTTCTCTCCTTCATCATCATCAAAGTGAGCTGAAGAGCTGTTTGATTTTTTTTGCGAGCTGTTCCGCGTCAACTCACTTCAAAGAGTCGATTCTTCGGAACAGCTCATGAGCGGATGGCACATCTCTACTTATGGCTATGAGAGTTGCGAGTGCTTATCGTACCATATCACTGGAAGCTGTATGTGTTATCGCCGGGATGACCCCCATTGATATCATCCTGGGAGAGGACAGCACATTTTTTGAACAGAGAACTGCGAATGGTCAGAACGCAAGAAATGTGCGTGCAACAGCAAGAACTGACTCGACGCGAAAGTGGCAACAGATGTGGAACAATGCAAGCAATGGTAAATGGACCCATCGGCTGATTCCCAATATTGCTGGGTGGATAGAAAACATGGAAAGGGAACTTCCATCTGACGAAGTTTTTATCGGGTCATGGTTGCTTCAGACAGTACCTTCACAGATTCGGGCATGCAAGATCGCCGCTGTGTCTTCAATGTGCAAGTGCAAAAGAAACACCGGAACACGTAATGTTTAAATGTCCCAGATTCGAAGTTTTACGTAACGAAATGGTCGAGCGAGGTGGTACAGATCTAAACGTGGGAAATGTTACACAAAAAATGTGCAGCAATGAGAACACATGGAATGCAGTGAGCCACGCAGTAAACAAAATAATGATGAGGCTGCAACGAAAATGGAGAGAAGAGCAACGATCGCACATTGAAATGAATTCATAAGCATAGCCTCCTCCCGAAGTAATACCAAACGGTGGTTCCGGGAGGTAAATGGCACGAAGAAGGAGGTGGGTTTTGGTGAGTAGGAATCTCACACTACACAGTCAACATGGCGACTGGGTGTCTATGCGAGATTTCCACCTTCTACAACAAAAAAAAGCTTCTAGAGCTCGACAGTTATTCTCTAGACTGTCTTCGACAAAATTGTTACGTATGATAAAGCGCTCATTTTGATGTTATCAAAAATAGGGTGACCAACATTTATGATGAAATAAAAATTGTAACTTTCTAATCTTTATAGATAGAGATAAACAGTTCTACAATTTTATAGCCCCAGTTATTTAAGAAAACTTTTTAGACCATCCGCTATCCGACATATAGAATTAAGAAACCGAAACGAGGAGCTCGTCCTCAACTTTGTCGCGTCATTTTAGTTGTTAGGTATGCTTAAAACGCATTTTTCTAACGAATGACCATTCTTTAAATTACAGATGTTATAAATTTCTTCGATCAATTTTTTATTGATTTTCAAACGTATCAAGAAGCCAGTATTATAAAAACAAAAACAAAGCGAACTGGCTCTGTTGCAGGCATAAATATATATCAATAGAACATTAAAAATAGGCATAAACTGCGAAAAAACCAACAATGTTCCTATCCATATTGACATTGTCATAGTCATAGTCTCAACTTCAGGCCCAACCCGGGAAGATCCTTGACTGATTGGGAATTGAACCCAATATCCAAAAGTTTCAACTTAGAACATAAAAGAGATCTGCTACAATCAGAAATAATCGATACCACCATCTGGTGAAAGATAGTTTACGACAATTCTGAATGAGCTATCCCAATTCCAGTTTCCACTTCAGACCCTACATAAAATTTCATTGTGTGTCAGTTTACTGCCAGTGTTCATTATTAACATTAGTCCAGGCCCACCAAACGCGCGCGAGACTCAAACTTTCGTAGACAACGCTCGTTTTTCTTTTTTTTTAATAATCTACAAAACAATAAAAAAAAAACATCATCATCATCAGTACGAACATGGCAGTTTGAGATACCTGTAATTTTTTTTAAAATTTCAATAATTAATAAACATAAAAAAAATAATTTACAAAAAAATTTCGAAACCCTGTTTATAAAACAGATTTAACGTGGGAAATACACATTCGCTTAAACTCTGCCATTGTTGCCGCTCGTTTTCCACTACAAAAAATCATAACTTTTGATTTACTGGACCAATTCAGATTATCGACATATCAAATTGAGGCCAATGAGCTGGCATTGTTTGAAAACATACACTCTGAATAAAAATGGATTTTGTTTTCGTAATTATTGATTATATTTGTTTTTATAGCTTACATCGTTTCGGGACCAAGGGCGTCAATTTTTTTTTTAATTTTTCCCTGAAAGCTGAGGTTAGACTGGTTGTATGTGACTATAATACAATTAATTGGCAAGTGTGTTATTTCTTCAAAAAAGGCTATCTAATAGGCTTTAATTTGATATGTTGATCATCTGAATCGGTCTAGTAGTCCAAAAGTAATACATTTTTGAACAAAATTATTTTTTGACAAAAAGTGAAAAATGATTTTCTACCTTGCGGTTATATCACAGATATAACCCAATGAGGTACATGTCGAGGTGGAGCAGTAGGCGAAGTATATCTGTATTGGCAAGCAAAATATCGTGTCGTAAATATTTGCATTCAATATGGAATGTATATGGAAGAAACAAAACAATGTTCAAAGTACTCACGGTTGCATGATAATTTGAGCCAAAATTCTCATGAAATCATTCAACTGTTTGTTTTTGACCAGATGACAATTTTATTATGGCTTATATCGATTATAAATGTGGTAAAAAGGTCCAAAGAGCAGTCGTATGCTTAGTTCTCGAAAGCAGTAACATTTTCGGTGAAATTTGGATTTATTGGCGGTTAATCTCTCACAACATACACACCGACACAGAGTGCCTTCGAAACATCAACTTCATAACGTTGATACCAGAGACAGACATACAGCTATACTAGCGTTGTACAGGTACCATCGCTACGATGACACATATACTTTGGTTATACATTGTACCGCATGTCAAACTGACAATCAGAAATTTGAATTAATTACATTGTATTTCCACCAATATTTCAACGAAAAAGTTTTCTATTTAGCGCCTAAACTATCAAACACAACAAATAAGTTTGCAATCTGAGTTTTTAACTCAAGAGAAAATCAATTAAAAGAATGTGTACCAAGTATTTTGATTCGGTTGGTTCATGCTACCCACCACTAACCGTTTATGGCGCTGCGCACAGTACAACTGTAGCCATGTACAACGGTGAAACAGGTCGGTACAGATACAGCGATTGTACCGAGTTGCTTGCATGGTTCTAGCGCTGTACATTAGAGATGGGCAAATCAACTCATCATGGTGAGCGGCTCAGAGCCATTCAGCTCATGCAAGTGAGCTGCTCATTTGGAACAGCTCTACAGCTCAGTTAAAATTTACGGTTGTCCACACAATTGCAGATGAAACGTAACTACCATGGGACATTTTATAGTGTGAATTTTCTTAATAGACGAAAGCAAAAAAAAATAAACGAATTTAATTTGTAATTGTACACAAACTAAAACTAATATGAATTCTAATAATATAATATACAACAAATATTGAATGCCGAAATCTAACATAGAAGATGCTTAGAACCAGCAGTAGCCAAATAAAATGCCTTCAGAAATATCGGCCGAGACAACGTTTTTGATTAAACTACCGATATATTTTTTTTGCATCCAAGGATAAAAAAATAAATCCAATAATAGATACAACGAAATAATTATTCGCGATAAAAAAGGTAACAAAAGGACCATTATCAATCATCTGTATTTATGCCGGATGGTTTTCTGAATTGTTTTGATTCAGCACGCGGAAATAAATTTATGTGTTTCCACAGTCATGTTTAAATAACAATATTCTATAGTAATTTTATTTACAAGCATATAATAATGTGGATTATTTTGTTTGGCGATGTAAGAAAAATTTTATGAAGCAACGAACGATTGAATATCTTCAAAACAAAAACCTTTTTCCTATCTGGCATCTCTGCTAAAGCTAAAGAACGAAGAGGAACACATGAAAACAAACTGACGTCATGTCATAACGCGGGAGACGAAAAATTCTTTCGCGTTTCTCAATTCACACTCTCTGCAGCTTTTGCGATCCACAGCTATGCAGCTCTTCAACTCATCAGTTCAGCAGCTCAACAGCTCATCAGCTCATCAGCTCAACAGCTCATCAGCTCTTCAGCTCCGTAATGAGCTGATGAGCTGCGTTGTTTTGATTGCGAGCCGATCCGAATCCGCTCACTATGATGAAGCGATTCGAATTCTGTACATGGTGACAGACATGCAATTTTCGAAGTACAACGCTAGTACAGTTGTATGTCTATCATAAGTATAAAATAATGAAAGTTCGTTCGTTTCTATGAACGTGAAGGAGTGAAAATGGCACATGGAAATATCACTCATCAGCTCTCCAGACAGACTCCCCGCAAAATATTTAAAGGAATTCAAGGATGAACTTGTTGAACCCCTGACTACCTTATTCAATTCTTCACTTTCGTCCGGTTACTTCCCGCCGTTGTGGAAAATTTCCCATATTACTCCAATCCATAAGAAGGGCCCTCGCTCGGATGCTGAAAACTACCGGGGCGTTGCAATCCAGTCGACGATGCCAAAATTATTCGAGCGGCTTGTTTATTCCCACCTTTACGAACGTATTGCCGACCGTGTTTCACCAACACAGCACGGTTTCTTGAAAGGAAAGTCAGTTGTCACGAACCTATGCGAGTTTTGCTCTACCGTCACGGACAGTATATCCAAAGGGTATCAAGTGGACTGTATTTATACAGATATGAGCAAGGCTTTCGATGTGGTAGGGATAAACAGCATAATGCGCGCAGTGGCTGATTTCGGCATTCACGGTAAAATGTTTGAATGGATTAAGACGTATCTGGAGAGCAGAACGCAATATGTGAAAGTACACAATAATTCATCTAGGTCATTTGGTGTCCACTCAGGAGTTCCACAAGGTAGTCATTTGGGGCCTATCCTCTTTGTCATGGTCATGAATAATCTTCCATCATTCTTGACCAACGCAGTAGTGCTTATTTACGCGGATGATGTAAAGATTTTCCAGCCAGTGAAACACATCGCTGACTGTCATCTGCTTCAGCAGGATTTGGACAATTTTGAGAGGTTCGTCGAGAACAATGGATTGAGCGTAAACCCCAACAAATGCTCCGTTATGACCTTTACGAGGAGAGTTCAGCCAATAAGCTTCGACTATAGACTGGGAGGTTCGAATCTACAACAAGTAGAGAATGTTCGTGACTTAGGCGTGACGATGGATCGATCTCTTTCGTTCAATTGCCACATAGAGCGTATTGTCAAAGAAGCGCTGAAACTATTTGCACTCACTCGTCGATTTGGGCAGGACTTTACCGATCCGCACGCAATCCTGAAAATTTACACCTGCCTTGTACGATCCAAACTCGATTTTGCGAGTGTGGTGTGGCGACCGCAGTACGATCTACATATTCAAAGACTTGAAAATGTTCAAAAGAAGTTCTTGAAATTTGCGCTAAGAAATCTGGGATGGAGAGAAGAATCCCGGCCACCATATAAAGATCTCTGCTGTTTGGTAGATCTGGATACCATTAGCAGCAGGCACAAAATTACAGACGTAACTTTTTTTTGCAACGTACTGAACGGACGGATCAAAAGCCCGCGTCTCTATGACAGGATTCGTTTTAACACCAGCCCCGTTTCTCTTCGTCGACGGAGGATGTTTGACCCACCCCTGAGGAACAGAAATTACACCCAGCATGAACCGACAGCCAGATTCATGCGTGAGTTCAACGTGCTGCAAAATGTTGTTTCTGTAAATATGACATCAGAAGAAATTCGAAGAAGATTAAGATTATATTTTAGAGACCAACTGAATGTATAAGTACTAAGTTTGTATGTTTTATGTTTTCTGTATTCACGTTTAATTTTAAGAAGGCTAACGGGCTTACAGCCTATAGACCAAATAAACAAATTAAATTAAATTAAATTCAATTAAAATCACTTTTATCCGTCTTTTTTGACATTATTTCACAAATATTCACTGCACGCTATCACATTAGCCTCATATTCAGCGGGAGTTCTAAAAAATGTACGTTTTTAGTACGTTTTAAAGCATTTTCACATGGATGCGAAGGGCATTCAAAGTGAACACAACGACTGACGTCACTATTTGAGAAGTAGTTATAGCAGCGCATACTATGTCGCTTGAAAATCTACCGTCTTCATTATCTTTTTTCCAGGACATTGGATATAACCTATTTCTAGTTTTCAAAATACATCTTCAAACAAACCTTAAACACGCCCAAAAGAACCTAACACTTAGCTAGATCTCAAATAATATAATAAATCGCCAAAACCTCAGGTTTTGACCTTCCAGATCAACCTCCCCCCGTATGTAATAAATACCATCTAACCAACCTCAAATAATTACTTTGATTTCATATTGAAATTGGGCGCTCTGGATAATTGTAACGTTCAAATATAGACAGTGTTTCCAAATCCTGAAACAAAAACCCTAATTCTCACCAACATCGTGCAGCCTTATTTATTCAAATGATGAACTAACTTGCAACTGTATCTAGTTGCAAGTAGGAGCTCGTTCGCAATAATCCTAACGGCACATTACAACGGTGTCCGTGTCCGTGTGCTGCTGAGTGACCCGCAGGACCACCATCGTTACCAGATTACCACCACCGGCTTCTCTATCTACCCGGGCAGCAATTTTCCGCTACACCATTCGCTAGCCATTTCCACAGTTAGTAAATAAATTATATCGGTGCAAAACCAAAATCGTATCTCGCTGAAACCTATACTTGCCATACGGCTATTGCCCAACAAACGCTGCAATCGAAATGTGTTCCCACGCCTCCCCCTATTCCGCAGGGAAAGCGTTGTCTCTCTCTCTCTCCATATGAGTAATTGCGATATTAATCATATTTTGCGCCAGCTTCTATCTATGTTACTGCCACTTCGGCTCCCGGCAAATCGGTCTACCGCGTAGACCCGGATTGGAGGAAGCATCGATGTCTAATCGCAACGGGGCAAACAGCGCGTGTCCTTTCCTCTCCCCCGCTGAGATTCAGATATATTCCCGATAATCTACGATTAATTGTATCTCTCTGCAGTAACGATGTGGTTTGCAACAGAAATCCTCATCGAGTCTCCGCTCAGTTCAGATTGTGGGTCAGTTTCGTATTTACACGAAACAGCGGAACCAAACTGCTGCATGCGCAATGTGTACCGTTTCATGTTTCGGAGCATACTACGAACGGTTCCAAATGATTTCGACGAGAAGGCAAACCAGGAAAGCCGACTGGAAGGAAAGAAATTCCCCTCCTGGCAATCCGACGACGAAAACGACTACGAGTTCGAAAAGTGTCCTGCGCACTCGGTTCCCACGAACACGTTCCGGAGGCCTTCCAGCGGATGGTCACAAGCGACCAGCTTGAGGATCAGGTGAAAGAGGAAAATAACAAAACAATGCAGTGCACATACTCACTTCGATTAAGATCAGGTGCGAGAAAATAAGAACATCTGCAAGTGTTGATTGATACGCCTCACCGATTTTGGGCATAGCTTAAATGCACATTCGATTGTTTTCTGTTGCCATCGTTACCTCGTCAACTCATGAACATGAAGAGCATTCATACAAGATATGTGATTATCATGCAGTAAGTGGCTCTGAGATTTTTTTTTTGCATTCAAATTTGTTTTATTCAGAAATCTTAGAGTTAAGCTATAATTTACATTAGAAGTGATACAGAATAAAAAAGGAAAAAAAACTTTTTAAGTTAAACGGTTTAATGTACTAATAATATAATTAGGCAAGTAACAGTTATTAGTTATCACATCTCTTCATTCATTAATCTAGGGCAATGATGAAACTAAAATAAAATCGTGAGGCATATGATGAAACAATTAATTCTGGATAATGGAAATCCGAAGTGCCCCACGATTTGATCTCGGAAAAAAAAATTTTTCACAGATCGGTTTTTTATAAATAAAAATTTTGAGATAACTGTAAATCTCGACGATTAGCTGATAATTTTGTATAGGATGTTTTTTCGAGGTGGTGAACATTTTTTATGGGGTAACTTTTTGAAATTAGAGATTACCATTTTCATTGGCACCCTAATGCAGGCATTGTTCAGGTGTGAGTATATTCATGGTTAAATGGTAAATCAAACTTATCATGGAACAAGTAACAGCTGTTAAAATAGTGCAAATATAGAAAAATGTCGCCAATTCGAATAGAGGTATATAACCTCTATACAGTGATGGACAAAAAAATCCCCTCCATTTGAAATCAAAGTGTTCCAATAGGTTCCAATGTGTTCCAACTCATGAAATTACCTATGAGTACGAGTGCGGGAAAGAGAGAATGAGTCGTCCCTCTCTTTTTCGGTGAATTTATCACTCACCAGCAGTGTCTTATGGCGGGTTTACATTAGAGAGATCTATAGCTATAGATGGATTTATTCACGTGAATATAGGTGTAAACGGGTGAGAATAAATATGATATACTTATTCGAGGTATATATAACTTGAATAAATTCAGCATATGTAAACGCTTGTGAATTTCTCACTGGTGAGAAATCACTAAAGTTGGATGCAGTTCTACTTCAGGTGAATAAATCCACCGAAAATATGAATATATTCATTATAGAAGTTCACGCTAGTGTAAACAGTTGATGCGATTTCTATAAATCTCATCATATTTCTTCACATGAATATATCACTAGTCTAAACCCACCCTTAGAATATCAACAAATATTCACGAGTAACAAACATGATTTTATTTCAGGGTAAATGACTCTTTTTCAGCTCGAAACACACTGCCCTCATTATATTGATGACAATAACAAACGAGTTCATATCGTTGGTGCATGAACAAATTTGGGTTCATAACTTCGCTGTTATTTATACTTTGAATATCAAAAGCAACAAATTGATAGTCATTACATTCGAAACGATATTCGTTCTGGCATAAATTTTGAGTAAAAATTCAAAAATAAAAAAATAGGCAGGCTGGACCATTTAAAGAACAAAAACGGTAGAGTTCGATGAAACGAACTTTACAAGAAAAAGCGCAGGATTTTGTTTGGCGAGACGGTTACAACGGCATAAATAAAAGCCAACCGCACACAGCTGCCGCAGGTTAAAAGTTCAACAGCTGATATTCATTTGACTAAAATGAATTTCAATTCTGGCATCTTGAATAATCAAGATGAAAATGACACTGGGTGGAAAAATAAACTTCAAAACATATTGAAGAACAAAAGTTCATTTGCCCATATTCACTGGTTGTCTGGATCTGTCATTTTGATTTTCGTTTGAAATATATAGGTTTTCGATACAACCTAGCCCAAAAATCTATGCATTTGAGCTTAGCAAAGATGATTTTTTTCAACACTGCTCACCAGTGAGAAATTCAACAACGTTTACATATGCTGAATCTATTCTATTCATAGTAGTAATATATATCTCGAATAAGTGTATCATATATATTCTCTACTAGCTGACCCGGCAAACTTCGTCCCACCCAAAATTTGTATTTTGACATCCGGCGATCCTTCTTTGGTATAGATAGAAGAAGATATAGGAGTGCGTTACATCACACTAAATTCCATTTCCAGTTTCGAACAAAGATCAAATTCGCTAGCGCAAACATCAAATGGACTAACAGCACTTGTCACTATGTAATTGTAGAACATATGGGAATCTAATTTTCCGAATTTTCCCTTTTTCCTTCAGAGTTTTTCGAAAATTTTCAATTGTCATGTTTGGAGGGGTGTCATACCATCATAGAAACATTTCTCATACTCAAAGACCCTCACATCCCAAATTGTGCTTGATTAGTTCTCGAGTTATGCAGAAGTTTGTGTTTCGTTTGTATGGCAGCCACCCTTAGAGAAAGAAAAAAAATTCACATGCTAAATTTGGTTTCATTTGCTTCATTAATTCTCGAGTAATGCAGAAATTTGTATTTCATTTGTACGGCAGACCCCCCCCCCTCCCTCCCTTAGAGAGGGGGAGAAGAGAATAACCACCATAGGAACATTTATAGCACCCTAAAACCTCCATATGCCTAATTTCGTTCCATTTGCTTGATTAATTCTCGAGTAATGTAGAAACTTGTGGTTCATTTGTATGGCAGCACAAAGAGAGGGGGGTGGATAGTCTAACCACCATACAAACATTTATTGCACTCTGAAATCTTCACATGCCTAATTTGGTTTCATTTGCTCGATTAATTCCCGAGTAATGCGAGTAAAGAAAGATTAGAGTTGGACCTTTCCAATCGCACCATCCTGAAGTACCTGAAGTGCTACTTCGCTAAAAACGACCGATGATCAGCAATATCAACAAAAATACGACTTCTGTTTGCGAGGGACTACGTCAACAAGCCGCTGAAGTTCTGGAAGCGCGTTATTTGGTCGGGTTCATGTTCGAGCTGTTAAACAAGAGAAGGCGACTCCGAGTGTGGCGGAAGAGTGACGAGAGCCTCCAGAACCAGCATCTACAATCGATGATGGTTGTTGTTGTTTTGAATTATAGAGACTTTCAGCTGTATGACAGTCGTTCGTCTCTTTATTCCCCTTTACACACCGGAGCAACCACTCAAAGTTACACAATACTTGTAGGTAATCATTTCAGGTGGGCGCAGACGCCTCTTTTAGATTACCCTGGTACGTGATACCAGGGTCTAAGCGTTCAACATTGATTGCAGTATCAAATGTACTGAATCAGGTTAGCCTCTTTAAGGAAATCCAGAGTGTCTCTTTCTTTCCGTGTGTCGTTCTGCAACACGACATCTTGGCCACCGGTTAAGCCGTACCTCCTACGAAAGTTCGCAGTTCGCATGCATTCCGTTAGAATATACCCCACTGTCAGGCATGTGCCGCAACAGGTAGGGGCCTCTTCTTTCTATGCTCGGAAGTTATAAGTCAACCACGGCCCGTTGCGAAGACGCGAGAGAATTCGCTGTTCAATTCTCTCGCGTCTTCGCATCGGCCATACGTGATTGACTGCTGGTGGTGGAAACATCATGGTGCAGGGGCTGTTTGTCGTAGGCTGGGTGGGAAACTTAGTGCAGATCAACTGTATTATGACTACCTAAAGCTACATCGACATTTTGTGTAAGGCTCTCCATGCTGGGAATGAATCCTTGTGAGAATCCATGCTGAAAATGGGGCTACATCTTCCAGCAAGATGAGTACCCAAAACATACTGTGAAGAAAACAGCCGTATTCTCAAACCAATGGTGTGGTCGTCCCAAAGCTCCGACTTGAATCCTATTAAGAATTTATGAGTGATTTTGGACAACGAGGGGGACAAAATTAACCTTACGAACAAGCAAAACTATTTTGCTGCGTTGAAGAAGGCTTGGAACCAGCTGGACCTCCAACACCTCAGGAACCTCGTGGAAAGTATTGTCAGTTGGTTATCGAGACCAAAGGGGGTCATATTGACTTTTAATTAATTGTTTTTGTTTTTTTCACTTCACGGACTTTTACGTCATACCTTAAAAGTGTCCATTTAGGAACAAAAGCCATTTTCTGTTTCTTCTAAAAAATAAATCAACGATGCGAAACGATGGAAAAATTGTCTACTTATACCAGCTTTTACCTGGAACACCGAAAAGTTTGAACAAAATAATTAAAGTTGTAATAGGCTGTGTTTTTTGTGCCCTTCACTGTACATCTACAAAAAAACGCGCATTACAAACAGTGATATTTTTTTACAACTCTGATGTAGAGTTATTTAAATACGAACAAGTATATGAAGTCGATTATATTTCATACAACCACCAGCAGTTTCTCGATAAATATTTAAGAGCAGAACAAATTCCAAGCCAATTTCCAACCGACACGAGCGTGAAAGTTAATAATTAAACCAGTATTTGACCAACTTACCTGTCTGCTTTTCATTCCATCTGTCACAAACCCGTCTCTGCCACCGCTCCCTGTGAACCGACGACGAAAATTCATTATTAAGAGTCTTATTCTCCTACTTAGCGCTAATTCACTGACTGCACTTCTTTATTTTTCTTCCTCCTTTGCGCCCTGAACTGACATACCTACACCCCCACCCGCCCAACCAAACATAAGAATACGACGACGGCAGAAGGTAGCAACCGAAGGAGCAGATTTTCTCCGTCAACTTTTCCATATAAGTAGCAAACTTTCCTAAATTAACACATAATCCGAGTGATTATGGAATCTTTCTACTTCTCGCTCTCTGTCGCTGCTGATTCCCACATTCCCGCCAGGATCGAGCGAACGGATTGTCACAGCTTTGCTCTGTCGCTTTGATTGTTCGCCGGTAGTCGCAAGTCGGGGAACCCTTTCGCCCAATCCTTCCGCCGTCTGCTCATCCCGTTGCTATCTTTCTCATTGTTCCCGTAATGAATATGAAATTCAAAACTCCTGCTCGTGGAGCTCGAAGCCGCGGTCTTTTTGGAAGCTGCTCGTGGGAGAACCAACCGGAACACAATCGTTGCGGATGGTGGCGAGCTCAGGAGAGGTGAAAGTTTGTTGACGAAAAACTTACGTTCGTGTGCTCTCTGTGCTGTTCATCAGCGGTGCGCTTCCGGTTGGTGACACACCCACACAAAGAATAGACGGCAGATCATTACCATATACTTTACGCGAGTTGTTCATCGAGAATCCAGGAAATGTTCGCTTTGTTCAAGCAGGTTGATTCGCTTTTGTTTGCGTTGTTCGGATTGAAAATCAAATATTTTGTCCAGATTATTGAAATGAGAAAGATCTGTACTACTGTCCAGAGTTCAGCGAATCCAAATTGTGTCGAGAATTATGGTCAAAATTTTGCTGCAAACAGTAATGGTATGATTATCGTGTTTGATGCCAGAATTCATTTCTATCAAATTCGTTTTCGGACAGTTGATCCCCGTCTTTCTAGTCTTCCTACGGTCCCCATCCTCTCAAGAATCCTATACTCGCGCATTGGTCTGTCAGACCGAGAAATCAATAATTCGTTCATTTCTCAGAAGATATCAACACTACGACTTTGCGATTCTCTCTAGCTTCGTTATTCGTCGTTCGGCATCGTTTAGCGTATCGCATGTGTTGGTACAAATGGGACGTGTGTCACTTTTTTAACACTTTCGGTCTGACACACCGACGCGAATATAGGAGTAACTTTTTTGGACAAGTGCCTTTTTTCATATTGTAGAATATTGTTGAATGAAATGTATAAATTAATGTTAGTGGCATGAAATATTTATTGAATACTAGCTGACCTGGCAAACTTCCTCCCGCCCAACATTTGTTTTTTGTTATTAATACCTTCAAACATTCACGTTTTCTTACTATGAGCAAGTTCATGGGTCCAATCGCAGAACTGTTCATTGATTGATCTTCTATTCGACCCCGTTGAATTTACCTTTTACTATAAAATTCCTAGTATTAGTAACAAAACTCATCATTATAATATCAGATTATTTTCAGACACAATTCAGTAATTTGTGTTTTATTTGTCTGGCAGCTCCCTCTTAGAGAGGACATATATATATATATATATATATATATATATATATATATATATATATATATATATATATATATATATATATATTTTAAATACGAGTACAGGAGGGTTTATCACAACCTCCAAAGGTGCATAATACAGTTTTACAAACAACAACTATCTCCATCGAAAGCACCGCATTTTCGAAGTTGTTTTTACCACACCATCAGAACTTGATTTAAATTTTGATGCCAATGGCTCGTTTGTGTTTTGATTAGCAAGTTGAAAAGAACGCCAAACAATTGAAGAGTTACAGGATGATTGTGTCTGAGACATAGGGCCCTATTATAGAAATCGAGGCGATAAGAATTTAGCTCGTTAGCTCTATTTTACTATTACAGAAATCGAGCAATTCGATAGCACCGAGCGAGTGATAGCTATCGATGCAAGTGTCAGAACTTTTCGAGTTGTTTGGTTCTCTTGTTGCATATCTTCAGAGAATTATTTTGTTTTGGTTCGCGTGTCTGATATTTTCCTTTGGGAAACATTTCAGAAACGCTTAAATATATGAAATTTTCAACACATGTCCGTTTGTATTGATCAGTATTTGTTTTACGGTGCTGCCAAAATAGTCCATACAAGGTAAATCCAGCATTATTTATACTAATCACTAGCTAACCAGACGAACTGCGTCCCGCCCAAAATAGATTTTTGACGTAGGATTACGTCTTTCGGGAACATATTGGGGTACAAATTGAAAATCAAAAATCGAGCACATCGTGAAAATTGTCCAATTTCAAACGCTTACTGCTCAGTCATTTCATGATGGATTAATGAAATTTTTGCGTCAATCGATTTCGGCATTCCATAACATTTTTTTATATTGGAGAAAATAATATATGTCATGAAACTAACTATTGAACAATTGAAAAATCCCTACCCCTATCCTAACGGAAATACCACGTCTGATTGGTCGAAATTGACGACACATGCGGCGGGTCCCTAACAGAGACATCAAAACCAAGCTTCCTGAGGAAATTCGGCATTGCAAATACATAAAAGTAGGGGGGACTTTTGTTCCTACCGAAATGTGTTCCCTAACAGAGACATCAAAACTAAGCTGCCTGGGGGAAATCGATATTGCAAATGCATGAAAGTAGGGGGAGCTTTTGTTCCCACCGAAAAGTGTTTCCTAACAGAGACATCAAAACCAAGCTGCCTGGGGGAAATCGGCATTGCAAATATATGCAAGTCGGGGGCATTTTTATATTGCAAGTAAGGTGAGTGATACGACTAATTCTACCAGCCTGAGGGCATCCGTATACTAGCACATAGGATTTGACAGCGTCAAACATGTCCGGGTCGCAAATGCAATTTGCGACCACTGTCACTCGCGAGAACTGCCAAACTCTCAAGCTGGTGTAAAACAAGGCACTTAACATACTACCAGGTGGGTCAAAACGTGAAGTGGTTTTCTGCAGCCATTTAAAAAATACACAAAAGTAAATTAAGACGATTGAGCACAATTTGTGGAATATACTGATACTTTATGAAATACTCATTGCTATATTCATTATATTCATTACGTTTTACGCTGCAAGCGTTTCATTTATTGTCTTTGCGTTGAAGGCACCATAATGATTTGCGCCATTTGGAAAACGAAATTAAGGACGAAATTAACACACTTCTAGAACAAAAAATAATGAATGAAAATTTACTTTTCTGTATTCAATATGTATTCAATATGGTGGTGGGTCAACATTTCACAACCATACTGTAGCCATTTTTAAAATATACGAATTACCTGTAAACAAAACATAATACACTTGTGCACGGTTTGTGAACTCTATTCAATAGAACGTTTTATTCGGCAAACGCTTCATTTTTTCCGCACGCAAAACGCAAATTTTCGAATAAAGCATGAGCAGCAGCTAAATACAACAGAAATTATTGAAATAATGCAGAATTCATTCAAACCCTTTTATTTCACTTAAATTCTTTCAATTTCTTAAGTTGGTTTACATTATAATATAATACTACATTTCAAGTGATCAACCTAGGGTTCTACGTTTTATATTATCATTCAGACCCTTGTGATCATCATGATCATTACATTTCACATAAATTTTTTTTTCAAAAAACAATTCTTTTTTTAGTTAGCGAATGGGCGCACCTTGTTCCATAGATTTGCCTTGAGTTCGCCGAGTAATTTGATAGGTTTGGCAATGACAGCTAAATTTGTAGCACATCTTGACTCGCGGATCATATCCCCTTGCCCGGGGCTTGAATTCTACCAATGAAATTTAAATTTGGAACTTTAATGTTGGTTGCTTCGTGAAATTTCATATCAATGACCGTTCGTGTATTGTGAGAAATGTATCACAATAGAGGTGTAAAATTGTATATGGTAGCAGTTGTGTTAAAAATGACTCGGTATATGAAAAGATTTACTTCAATTTTCATAAATAAAAACAAATGTGTTCCCGCTCCAGAACGGGTCGTTTGGTTTATGCTGTCTGTTTTGTTATGTGCATTTTACCCAAGAAAAGTTTATACGGCGAGAAAAATTGGAAAAGTGTAGAAATATTGGAAAAAGTGATTGCTCTACATATTGTATGAGGTGTTGTTAGTCCAATTAAAATTCGCATTGGGTTGAATAACACTCAGAAAGTAAAAATTATACAAGAAAACTACCTTTTCCTTTTTAAATATGTTTTCTCTATATTAAAGTAATGTTTTACTGATGAGAAAAATTGATAATTTTGTTCGATATTGATAATTATCTTATATTACATTGGTGAGTTTTTTTTTATTTCATCCATACATAACACAGGAGGCATCTCGTCTAGGATCATAGAGGGCGGTTTTCATCATATCTCGTTCCACTTCGATATCTTTTATCTAATACGCACCATCCAACGACTGTTTACCATCCTTCTGTTATCATCACTCGGTAAACACTGGTGGAGTGAACAAACAATACCCAACAACCAAACAAAACGGCCCTTTTCAGGAGGCCACCAAATAATTATCAAAGAGTTTAACTATGTCATTCTTCAAACATATCCAAAATCAACAGATAGCCTAACGGAATCCTACGTCCACTATGCAGTCGTGTCTCGGACACAAACCTCCTGTAACTTTTTGATTTGAATACTTTCAAACATCCACTTTTTCTTACTAAGTGAACGTTAGTGAGTTCAATCACTGAACTCTTCATTGATTGATTACCCTTTGACCCTTCACAATTTCCTTTTACTATAAATTGTCTAGTACTTCTACAAAAATTCGTACTTATAATATAAAATTATATTCAGACACAATTCTCGTTCAAGATTCTTCAAGCATTTGGAAATAACATGTTTCTCTGTTGCATGGAATACATGTTTGATACAGAGAATATTATAAAATAAAGACAGCTCAAATCGGACCATTACTTCCTCGGGTTTAGGGCACACCAACACATTTGGCCTTCCATTTTTGTTTAAATAGATAGAAGATATAGGAAATAACGCTATATCGTCTGAAAATCTCTCTCCACTTTCGAACAAAAATCAATTTCGTTAGCGCCAACATCAAATGGATTAACAACGCATAGCTAATTGTAGAACATATGGGAATTCAATTTTCCGAATTTTCCGATTTTTCTCTCCGCTATATTGATCTACGGGAAGAGACGAATACAACGAAATATAGATGACTCAAATTGAGCCATTCCTCGGGGTTTGCGCTTACCAACAGATTTTGCCTTACATTTTTATTTATATTAGGCTGTCAAAAAATGCCTGCGGTATTTCCGCGAGGTGTCGATGTAAGCGCGTAGTTCTAGTTGTATTCATTGTATCGAGTCATACTATAGCTCGTTGGAAAGGTATTTTTGCGCGCTATAATATAGTCCTTGACAGTGTTTTGTTTGGTTAAGTCGTTCGTGAGTTATAGTGTCGCAAATATGGAGCAAAATAAAGAGAAAATCCGACATATTTTACAGTACTATTATGACAAAGGCAAAAATGGATCTCAAGCTGCCAATAACATTTGTGCAGTTTATGGACCCGATACAGTTTCCATTTCCACCGCACAACGATGGTTTCAACGTTTTCGTTCTGGTGTATAAGTCGTCGAAGATGCGACACGTTCCGGAAGGCCTGTCGTCGAAAATTGCGACAAAATCGCTGAATTAGCCGAGAAAGACCGGCATAGTAGCAGCCGTAGCATCGGCCAAGAGCTGGGGATAAGTCATCAAACCGTTATTAACCATTTGAAGAAGCTTGGATCCACAAAGAAGCTCGATGTATGGGTGCCACACACGTTGACGCAAAAAAACATCTTTGACCGTATCGACGCATGTGAATCGCTGCTGAATCGCAACAAAATCGACCCGTTTCTGAAGCGGATGGTGACAGTCGATGAAAAGTGGGTCACTTGCGACAGCGTGAAGCGCTCTTGCGTTCTACACACATCCACAATGGTTAGGGTCCTCAACCACGTTCTAACTTCACCTCAAAGGCTGAGATGCTCCCTTTTTCCACCAAACTATATGGGGCGAGGCTTGGTAACCCCTTTCGAGTTCGATTACGATGTAAGAAAAAGGTTGTATAGAAGAAGAACCATTCCAAGAAGAATATATGTTTTATTATAAATGTTTGGTATGTGTATTTACTCCTTATTTTCCTACTTCCTCTTTACTATTCTAACCTACTTGTGACGTCACATTTTTATGTAATACTTGCCTAATTTTGAGCAATGTTTGGTGGTAATGTTCTCTAACTTTTGTCTATTCGTCCGCCATGTGCTAGATTAAGCGTAATAAGAAAAAAAAGGTCCACTGTGCAAACCTACACAGTTCAGGTTATAATATACCAACCATCGCTCATTAACCGCATGCTCGTTATGTGCTTTTCTTACCTTTTTCTCTCCCTATCTATTTTTCTTTAACTTTCAGGTTTGTACTTCTTGTCGGTTACATTGGTAAGTATAATTTGGTTTTTCTTTTTTTTTCTGTTTTCAGGTATCTGACGCTAATATGGTCACGTCTAAGGTAAGTATTTTCTTTTCAACAATACACAAAACATAATTTCCACAGCTATTACACCTAGAACAAAACTTCTTCTATTAAACTAAGCACTACAAAAAAGACAAAGAGATATTACAATTTAAACTAGACACGACGCGCACTACTACTCCCGATTCTAGCTCTAGGCGGAAAGACCGAATATCGCAATCTGCCGAGTTCGTCTCTTTATTAGAATCCGCAGTAAAACCCCAACTCCGACAATCGGGTTTTGACACATGCTGATTGTTGGGAACCCTGTTCATAAAGCATTGTGAGTGAACACACGAAAGCTAGAAGAAACAATAGCTCAAACAGTTGAGCTTTTCGTAGCCAATGAGCAGGGGTCTGGCATGCTGATGAGTTTTTATTTATTTACAGTATGGTGTGTGGTCTCTGTAGTGTGTCTATAGTAATGGTCTATAGTGTTTATTTGGAATATTATGAAACCGAACGGTTACAGATGTTATAATTTACAATGCAGAACTTACTTCCAGCGCATATTTCAGTGGCTGAAAATGAGTGGACAGACAAATCACCACCAGTTTGAACAACTCGACTGCATTGAGACCATCAATGCGTCTTGGTTTAGAATGGCAGAAAGTAAGTGTTTCTTCTACGATACATATAACTTCATAAGTAAATTCAATCATATTCTTTGAATTACTACCAGCCGACTTTCCTACCTAAAATTTGCTTATCGCGTACATTAGTACGTGTTATTTTTGCCAGCAATTTTCTTTTTTTATTGCTATACTATACCAAACTTTTTATACCATATGCTAAAGCTGAAATGTCTTGCAAAACAATAATTATTGTTTTTAAATTACAGATTTGGATTGACATGAGGTGAAGGTAAAGAAAACACTAGCACACAACAAGCGATAGGGCCACAGGTGGTAGCCCAATTGGCGATCTAACGTACAAATCTACACCTAGGCGGCGCTGCGGTAAAAGTGATGATGGTTTTAAATTTTGCCATGTGAGCTTATTGGCGATCTAACGTACAAATCTACACCTAGGCGGCGCTGCGGTGAAAGTGATGATGGTTTTAAATTTTGCCATGTGAGCTTATGGAAGGTTTGTAGCTTTTTCCATAAATTACAATGTTATAATCATAAAAGATTATTTGATTGCGATGAGTTTGTAAGAAATTTAATTCTGCGCAATTTTATATATAAGATGTTATTTATTTACCTCTTTCAGTAGTGAAAACTATAAAAATCTTGACAATGGTTGAGTTAAAGAAGGAAATTCGAGAGCACAATCAAACACAAGTAGAAAAATGCACGATTCCTGCATGTGAGAACTACCTTGGAAAGCCCGGAAGTAAAATATACGTGACTTTTCGCGTAACTTTTGAAAAGGTCCAATGTAACATTTTCGTCAACTCGAATAGGGTGTTTTGTGCTAAAAATACTGCAAATCTTTCTCGTATCGACCCCTACATAATCAATGATATCAGCCAATTTGATATCATATCGATTTCATCGCTTTTATCCATAGTATCAATAACCGGTATGCATTGTCAAACTTAAAATTTTCGAAAATTATCTATGACCTTGGTCAAATCGCGTGTTGAAACCATCGTAAATATACAAAACTCCAACTTTCTTACCATATACTGACGACATTCAATGGCTGAAATGAATCTAAATTGAAATAAAATAAATAATCACCACCGAATCTTGCTTTTCAGTGCGTAAAATAAACATACACCCTCACTTTTGTGGTTCTGAGCTCTAATGTAGATGTCGCAAGAGCTGATTCAGCTTTGCGTAAATTCTTCAATTCCATACCAAAAAAAAACAGGAAGTGGGTTATATCTATGGTATATCCGCAAGGGTGACGTAGGACTATCGTTGATTTAGAGATCATTTGTTTGAAGTTGAATCTAAATCCATCCTGAATGAATGAATAAATAAATATTTGGGTGACTTCAAAAACGACTTCAGTGTTACTTTGAAGACTCAAGGTTTTATGCATCCAATATTGGATACAAAAAACCTTGTTCTGAAGAATAATCTTCAGAAGCTTTCCTGTTAACTGCACTTGATTGACAAATCACAAAACCAAATGTATGTGGTCGCAGTATTATATGGATAGAAAACATTAAAATAAACTCGCTTGAATGTAATTTTCAATTCCAAGGGGAACTGGCAGATTATTTTTCAGCAACGATCATTTCTTTCCAGGTTTCCTCTCGATAACCAGCAAACGAAAAGAGTTGCGCACGTGTATGTGTGTGTGTGTGGCGGCTGCTTCTATGTCTTCCCGAGGAACCGTATTTCGATGCTGATACTCTCTTGGTCACGAGAGTATCAGCATCGGCTTTTCTGCGCTCCCTCACAGTTAAAACAAACTGATTGCATTTCAGGTCAGGTCAAGCCAGGTAATGAATACCTCGATCCCTCGCCGTTCAGCTCGTTCAGTAACGATGTTGTCTTGTCGATGTCCTCAGGCGTCGTGCACAAATTACGTAACGCAAAAATCCGGATTTTCGTAACGCAATTTCCTATCTCTAATAAACAGAAAGTAACGCAACATCTAACCCCTCCCCCCTTATCGCGTTACGTAATTTGTGCACGACGCCTCACGAAAAATGAATGGGTTTCACCACCAGAATATCATTTCAGTATGCTTTTCGTGCGTGATTGAATCGAGAGAAGGTGTGGTTTACGATGGCAATTTGGAAGGCAAACTAGAGGAGAATGAACTCACTGAGTATGAAAATTTCGGCGACTGAGCAATAATCGATTGGAAATTATATAATTTTGGCGATACGAAACATTTTCCGTTTTTCATGTTATGCATCCATTATTGGATTCGAAAATATCCTACTGATGGGAAAGAATAATCTTCAGAAGCTTTCCAGCTAATTACACTTGATTGAAAAATTACGAAATCAAATGTATTTGGTCGCTGTGTTCGCCATATAATTAGAAAACATTAAAATAAACTCTTTCGCATGGATGTATTCTTCAATTCCCAGGGAACTGGCAGATTATTTTTCAGCAACGATTAGATCTTTCCGGAATTTTCTCGATGCTGTATGGCATCCAAACGTAAATTCTCATTTCAGTTTGGCCTGCAAAAAACTTTTCTGAACTCTAATCCATCAAATTCGGAGCCCTGAAAAGGGCCGTTGATTATATGCTAAGCTAATATAGCACCCTCTCCTTGGGTTCGACGGGCCAGCTGAATGTCCTTGGGCATGATGTGACGCGTTTTACTTGGATAGCACACAAATTTGTATCTTCGAATAAGCCTCCTGCAGCGTCATAACCGCGGAACTTTCAAAGCGCAAGTCGGTTTTGAAGTCCTGAGCAATTCCACGAACCAAATGCTGCAAAGGTAGCTTGCGGATCAGCAATTCGGTCGACTTCTGATAGCGACGAATTTCATGCGAAGTTCCCGGTCGATAGCGATGTGGCTTCTTCATGCTTCCTGCGGCTGATTCGTTTATCCGAGCTGCTTTCGTGGTGCCTTACCACCGAAAGACTAACGAGCTGTCTGCTTAGTCCCGATGAAACGAGTCCTCACGGTGCGAGAGTAGAGTAAGAAATGAACGAAAGCAAGGGAAGTGTCATTTTATAAAACATAAAAGAATCGAATGTAAACCCCACCCACTTTATTGTATAAGCTTACTGTATACTCACGAATATAATAAGGGTGGGATTTAGATTCTATACTTTTATGGTTTATAAAATGACGCTTCCTTTGCTTTCGTTCATTTCTTACTTTACTCTCGCACCGTGAGGACTCGAGCTCGTTAGTCTTTCGCAGACAGCTCGTTAGTCATTCGGTGGTAAGGCACACGAAGTCAGCTCGAATAAGCGCACCAGTAGCAGGATAGGTGGAGAAGCCACATCGCTATCGACCGGGAACTTTGCGTGAAATTCATCGCTATCAGAAGTCGACCGAATTGCTGATCCGCAGCTACCTTTGCAGCATTTGGATCGTGGAATTGCTCAGGACTTCAAAACCGACCGAGGCTTATTCGAAGATACCAATTTGTGTGCTATCCATGCAAAACGCGTCACATCATGCCCAAGGACATCCAGCTGGCCCATCGTATCCGAGGAGAGCGTGCTATATTAGCTTAGCATATAATCAACAGCCCTTTTCAGGGCTCCAAATTTGATGGATTAGAGTTCAGAAAAGTTTTTTACAGGCCGAACTGAAAGGAGCATTTAGCGAAAATCGTGGTTTCGATAATAATTCGTTACCGATAGGTGCCATGGATATGGATTTCTTAATGAAGAATATGAAATACATGACATGATGTAGTGAATATATCCGAAGAAATCACTTTGGTGAAACTGCATTATAAAATTATTTGTGTACGAATGCCGCAATCGATAGTCGACTCTAAATTGCGCTGGGTAATTTCCTCGGAGGACTCGATTCCTCCTTTGAACATTAATAATCTCTTTCTGGCAAAACGATGTGGTATGAATCACATTATTTGAATGATAGAATGAAGAAGTTTTCTGCCAATTTCCTTCAACCTCCAAACGTATCTTTCTCCCGTTTGTCGTTTTCGCGTTCGCTAATCCTTTCTCACAACACCCATTTCTCGTTTGAGAAATTGTTGATTAAACATTGTTTGCCAGTGCGCGTAGAGCGGGAGTTCCTTAAGATCAATTGCACCTCTAATAAATTGCCGAAAGACGTGGTCTTACGTTGATCGCACTTGATTGAAAAATCCAAAACGAAATGTATTTGGTCGCAGCATTATATGAGTAGAAAGCAAATAATCGCTCGAAAATGACTTGATTTTCGCGATGTGAAACATTTTCCGTTTTTCATGATGGGGAGAAAAATATTCAAAAGCTTTCCTGTTAATTGCGATTGATTGAAAAATAACAAAACCAAATGTATTTGGTTGCAGTGTTATATGGATAGAAAACATTAAAATAAACTCTTTCGCATGAATGTATTTTTCAATTCCCAGGGGAACTGGCAGATTACTTTTCAGCAACGATGATAGCAACGAGAATTCCGCGCGTGTATGTGTGTATGTGTGTGTGTGTGGCGGCTGCTCCGATGTTTCAAGCGGAACCGTGGCATCACTCTCCTCCTGATGGATTCCCTTTTGGCCTTAGGTGCACAAACAGGCTCTTGGTGACACTGTTCATCAGCGTTTTCATGATAAACGAAATTAGCTTCACAACAACAGCGACATCATGCTCCAATCGCTGTTCAATCATAACTGAGTGGGTTTACGAGCGGCGCTCGCTTATATACCGATTGGTGATTTCAATAGCCTGTTTTGAAAGCAATTTTAAGACTATTGAAACAAGTTTTTGGATCAAAAAGTAACAAGTATATGACGCGTAGACATTTTATCTTTCAAATGAAGTGTTTATCATACAATTTCGTTCAGTTGTTTAGGAGCTATTAACGCTCAAAATCTCGGTCTCCAGCGTAACGCTTTCGTTCTCGAAACATTGGTTTTACACCCCGGTATAGAAATGAAAGACGTAGTCCTACGTCAAAAATCAAAACATCATCATTTTACTCGCTGCGTCATCTGGTTGCAATTCTAACGTAAATTCGTCAATTCCACTGTCATCGCCAATAAACCACCTCCAGCGCCTCTTGTTGTCAACTACAAAAACTAAAATTGTTCCTCTTCAGCTGGCCACTCTTCTGTTGGCTGTCATTTACTCCGTTTCAGAAAAGAAAAAAACAGTGTTTTCCAGTGGAAGAGAAAGGCTCGTGTCGCGAAATAAATCCTTTTTTAAATCAAATCTCCACAAAGCTGAGTTTGCATGATAACAATTACTCGATTGAGCAAAAGAGAAAAGCAATTTTCACCCGTTCCTGCAGAATAGTAGGTAAGGATGGTATCCCACAGCGTATGGTTTGTTTTCGAATTCCTGAATTCACAATCGAAACCGATTACGTGGATAAATTTCTAATTGCAATTGAAACGAATGCATATTTTTGTTATTGTTTCGCTAACGGATGCATTTTTTCGTTCTGCCCTAGGAGCCGCGAACAGACATTGCTAATCTAAAAGCAAATTGCGCATAAAATGTCCTCCCCAGTAAGTTCCGCATCCGAATACAACAGCGCACTAGATGACACCTTAAATTCCACTGCCGGTTCGGAAACATTGACTGCTTCTCTCGTAGATTCAGATATCGAGAACATAAATCTCTCGCAGGAGTGGAATAAGCTGCTCCCTCCGGCGGGGCGCAAGAAACCCCAAAACCCTGTCGAATCGACCAAACTGCTGCTGGACAGTCTGAAAAATAACAACATTGCTAACAGTACCCTTCTGCAGGAGGGAGATCCGTTGGTTGAGGAAAAGAGCCCTTCTAAATCACTGAATAACGATACAACAATCGACAGTACGCTGGGCTCCGTTAGCATAGATATGAGTGGATCCGATGGCAGTACCACTCTGTCGGTTATGTCCAGCTCGGATGAGGTGTCGGTGTTGATAAGCGACGAAGAGATCAGTGGTGCAGCAGCAGCGGTTTCGTCCTCTAGTGTAACAACTCCGAGACCATCGCAGCTGAATGTGTCGCTGGTGACTGGTTCAGCGAAGGATAAGCTAAACGACGACGACAGCCCCACCACTAAGGATTCGAGAGACACAACGCACAATGTGTCACTGCTGCCGGTTGACGATGATCAACCGACCGAACCGGGGCACAGTCAAAGTCAGAAGGTGAGCAAGGTATTTTTTTCCTGGCATTGGGAATATGATCGATATTTCCATATTTTGCAGGACACTATAAAAATATACAACTCTCTGGAGGAATTCGACCAGAATCTTCCGGATACGGTTACCCTGTTGACCACTCCAGAGGGGAGCAAAGTATATCTCGTAGGAACGGCTCACTTCAGTGAGAACTCACAGAACGACGTTTCTCTGGTGATGCGAAATGTTCAGCCGAACTTGGTTATGCTTGAGTTGTGTCCTTCCCGGGTTCACATACTGAAGTACGACGAAAAGACTCTCATGGAGGAAGCTAAGGATATCAATCTTGCCAAAATTCAAACCATTGTCAAAACGAACGGCGCCATAAATGGACTGTTTTACATTCTACTGCTGAACATGAGCGCAAAGATTACAAAAAAACTGGGAATGGCTCCGGGAGGCGAGTTCCGAAGGGCTGTGGATGAAGCTACACGCATTCCAAACTGTTTGGTCCAACTGGGCGATCGACAGATAAATATAACTCTCCAACGTGCTCTCCGGGGTCTCTCCCTCTGGCAGACAATCAAACTTATACCCAAGTTACTGATCATGGACGATAACATCAGCGTCGAAGAGGTGGAACAGTGCAAACAGAAGGATCTACTCGAAGAAATAATGCTGGAGATGGCGGGTGAATTTCCCGCATTCGGTAAGGTTTTCGTCCAGGAACGGGATCTCTATCTTTGCCACTCGCTGCAGGTGGCAGCCCTTCCTCAACAGCTTCCCGACGGAAGCCTCCAGCCGGTGAAGGTGGTCGGAGTGGTGGGAATTGGTCACGCCGCGGGCATCGTTAAGCACTGGGGCAAAGTCGAACTCGATGCAATAGCCTCCATCCTAACCATTCCTCCGGCTAGCTTCGGTCATAAAGCGGCCAAATTTGTGCTGAAATACGGCACTCTTGGACTCTGCGCGTACGGTGCTTTCCGATTCCTGCGACCACGGTTCCACAAGTGGTTATGATCGGCCATTTATTTCCTGATGCTCGAAGACTACTGAGAAAAAAAAAATACAAGGCACGCACGATATTGAAGCATATTATATTTTTTATTGATTTCAAAGACACTACGCGTATGTATCTTCCAAAATTCACCGTAAATTATCATAGACAGAGCATGTGTATTCAGAAACCAGATTGCGCTCGAGTCGGCCGCAGATAGGGTATGATTCAAATCAAAATGTTGTGTAATTATTATTATCTTATTACGGTTGACAAAGAAAATATACTAGTAGAGTTGACAATTATTCCCCAAATTATTTGAAGCTTTCCAGTAGTTATTCTAAAAAGCGAACGGCCTAAATCAATTCCATTCCAGAGATGCCGAAGATATACGTCGACTTTCTGTGCTCAAATTCTCGGGCGTGCTTGATAATGCCACGCAATCACCCGAACAAGTATCGGCAGCCGCCAAGAATGTTCCGGTTCATAAGGTTTCGCTGAACCGAATTCTTGTCAACGATGACTGCATCCTCAAGGCTATGGCCCAATTGAAATCATCACTGTCAGCCGTCCCCAATGGGATACCTTCATTCGTTCTAAAAAAGTGTACTCAATCGCTACTCGCTCCACTCCGTCATTTGTTTGGACTATCACTGTCTAGCGGTAAATTTCCTGTCCTTTGTCCTTTGTAAATTTCCTGTCCGGCGTATATGTTCCCGGTACATAAGAAAGGGGACAAATCAAACATTGATAATTACAGGGGCATTTCTACCCTATGCGCCATTGCAAACCTTTTGGAACTCGTTGTTCTGCCGCATATGTTATTTCATTGCAAGCTACAAATAAGCAACGATCAGCACAGATTCATGCCCGATCGCTCCATAACTACGAACCTGCTCGCCTTCACATCGTACAGCACCGACGGCTTCTCGGAGGGTTGCCAGACAGACGCCATCTATACCAACTTGTCAGCTGCCTTCGACAAATTGAACCACGCAATCACAGTGGCCAAGTTGAAACGCATGGGAATCTGCGGTAACCTTCTGCAATGGTTCCATTCTTATCCTAGTGGCAGAACAAACTACGTGAAGATCGGAGAGCTTTTGTCCTCATATTTCGCATCGCGTTCAGGAATACCACAGGGTAGCCACCTCGGTCCACTTTTTTATGCCATCTCAACGACTGCAACCATTTATTAGAGGGTCACCGATTAATATACGCGGATGATATGAAAATATTCTGCTACATAAGGACTATTGATGATGTCATGTTTTTGCAAAGACAACTAGATTCCTTCGCAGCTTGGTGTGAGGCCAATAGAATGGTGTTAAATCCCAGTAAATGCTCTGTCGTGTCATTCACAAGGAAACGGAATCCTATAGCCTTCGATTACAGACTCTCAAACGCCGTTCTACCTCGCGCGGAGTGCGTTAATGAACTTGATGTCCTTCTGGACTGTAAGCTCACGTACAAAAACCATATTGCGTACATTGTTAACAAGGCATCGAGACAACTAGGCCTTATCTTTCGTACGACGAAATCCTTCACCGACATTTACTATCTGAAAGCTCTCGCTCGCCTTGTTCGCTCAGTACTAGAGTACTGCTCCGCTGTCTGGAACCCGCATTACCAGAACAGTGCGCATCGTATTGAAAGCGTGCAACGACTACTGCCGTGGCGAAATCCGCATCGTCTACCAAGCTATGAAAGCCGCTGCCAGCTCATTAACATAGATACTCTGGAAACGCGCAGGAACACTGCCCGAGCCATGGTGATTGCAGATGCATTAAAATCAAGAACCGACTGCCCTGCATTTCTCCAAAGGACGAGTATTCTGGCCCACCCAAGACAGCTTCGGAATTCTGCTTTTCTCTGGCTTCCCATCCGACGAATGAACTACGGTGCTTATGGCGCTATTACTGGACTGCAACGAATATTCAACCGTGTAGCTTCTATGTTCGATTTTAATTTGCCACGTGAATGTATTAAGTGTAAATTTTTAATGTTTTTTAAGTTCTAGACAACACACTTAGGCAAAATTTATTATGTTCGAATATTTAGGGAAAATCTAGATATTAAGTCTACCATTGGGGCCCCGAGCCTGTTGGCAAATAAATGTAAATAAATAAATAAAAAAAATGTCCATCAGGACAGCTTCAGTCAGTTTTGGAATTCCTAGAACCACCAACAAACCAAAGGAAATAAATCACCGACGATGGAGCTCGAATCCTTTGATCCAGTTTTACCACTACTCAGGAACAAGAACTGGTGGAATATTTACTGAAGCTGGAGAATCGATTCTTCGCCATCACAATGCGAGATGTCACCGTTGCGTGCCGTTATTGTTGCGCATTCCATTGAAACGTCAATAAGAGAGCGAAAGTACAATTAATCCTTTCACTACGAGTGTCGTCTATATACAATATCAGGGTGTTACTGCACATCGATTACACCAGCGCGATGTGCATACTTTTCGGCACAGTGCTCCGTACAGCGGTTGCACTCCGGCGAAGCACACTGCCGTATTGAAAGGGTTAACGGGAAGCACCACAATATCAAGTGTAATATCTCAAGTGTCGGTCTCAACAACCAAAGATATTTATTTCAAAACAAGATGACAGAAAAGATTTCTTGTTCTTCAAATTTGGTAAATACGTAAATGAACATGAAACAATGTTTCGATAAATTTGATTTTGCATTCGAAAACGAAAACAAAGAATTAATAACATTGATTAATTATTGAGGAGTGAAATTTTGTGCTCCCGTGGCCGAGTGGTTAGCGTCATAACTAACATGCCGGGTTTTCGGGTTCTTTCGGGTTGAGACGGCGAAGTTCCTCTAGGAACGTTAGTGCCATTGAAGAAGAAGAAGAAGAAATTTTTAAAACCCGCCGAGTGTCCTACGCTGTTACTGGTCGGCACATCCATTCCGACGTTTGGTTTGAGGCATCCAAATCGTCGTCACTCGGCAAAGGGCTCGGCAAAGTTATATTTAACTGGAAATCGCCAAGGGACTATGGAACCATTAATCTTCGCATTCAATTGAAAATGTTTTTTTGCTTCTTCCAACAATGTCAACATAAATCAAAAATCATCCGGGTGCTTCCGTTGCTATTTGCATCTACTTCGTCCATGTTCATTTCATTTTTCACCGTAAAATCAACTCTACGGCATATTGAAATGACCCCCCTCCTCTCAGACTGAATTCATTTCTCCCTATCTCATTTACAAATTGAAGATGAGTTAACGGTAGGTGAACAATGGAGTCATCCATTAATCCTGTAACTACTTTTATGTTTTGTTTACGAAAATGTTAGATCCTAATTTTAAATGCTTACATGCGCACCACAGAGGGGTTTTCAAGCTGCACATTTTTTCTCCTTTCACGCTTTTGCAAGATGATTGTTTTCAAAACACGTTCGATCTACGGAATAATAGAAATATGCTGTTGTTATCGATGTTACCAACACATGCTACACCACCGTCTGGCTAGAACTACTCAGGTTAGAGCTGAAAACGATTTCACTTCGGGTATCCCCTGCACGATTCGCTGTCTGTGACCTGGAAGAACACTGGTAGCAGTCGCCCACATTGATGAGAAATCCGGCTTCGAAATGTTTACTATATCGACAAATATGAAACACCTGGCCACCACCAGCTGATAATCTGATAAGAATATCTGGAAATGTGAAACAAAAGATAACCTGAATCCACTTACCTTTGGGTTCATTTTCCAAGCCGACAATTAAGTTCATCGGTGTTAACTCGCGTTTCTTTAGTATGACTGAGTTTTTTCTCGACAGACCAGAGAACGGATGAAGATCAACAATTTGATCAAATTGAGCACAAAATTTCATAATTCTGCAAAGCATTTTTATCTGTGCGAGTAATTTTGTGTAAGAGATCGTAATAACATACCTGTAGCAGCCATCAATGTGCGTTGGGTAGGGAGGTGTGATATTCCACTGCGTGATCGGCACCCGTGACTCCGCTTGTGATTTTCAATAGTTGCTTGTATATTTTGAGAGAGGTTTTTCATCAAAGGTGGAAAAAAGTTAATGATATTCCTTCTGCTCGACAGTGTTATCTTTTTTTTCTTCGCTTTTTCTTTTGTATTCATCTAGTTTTTGTAGTAAATTGAGTTTAGTTTATTATCATTTCTTCCTTCACGAATTTTTCACTTTTTGTTCTGCTTGTTAATTTTTTGTTTTCTTTGCCTTTTTCATCATTTCAAGAAGTGTTACTCTTAATAAAGAGGAAGGGAGCGATGTGTTTTACTTTTTACAAAAAATATATTGAAACTCGCATTTCTCCAGCACGACTTTTTTTGCGGACCTCGGAATTTCTTTTTCTCTCTCTTTCTCTCTTTTTCTCACTTTCGTTCTTCCATTCACAAGCGTACGGAAACTACCTTAATTTATTCTGTGTCTATCCCACTCTATTTTTAGATTCGTAACGCGAAATTCTCTCGAATTCTCCGCGTGACGCAATTATTATTATTACTAAACTCTCATTGTTTTTTCTTATTTTTCTCGTTTCGCTACTAGGTTTTTTCTTGTCTCACAGAGAATTAATAGTTTACACTTGAAATATTTAAATAGTTTTTTGATGTGCTTTTTCAACATCATACGCGAGTCCTAAAATTAAGATAAAATCGGAAAGAAAAAACGAAAACGATTTCTTTTTTTTCTTAATCATTAGAACTTGTTCTCAACCGTTCTTAGTAAACTAATCGTTAATTGAGCAGTGCTTCCATCGTGTATGGATGTGGCGGCGGCGGCGGCGCCGACGACTGTTGCTGTTGATGGTGGTGTTGAGACGACGGCGTCGGGTGCGCTTGATGCTGTTGTTGCAGTTGTTTCGAAGGTTCGGGTCAGTCTAGAATTACAACCTGTAGATCACTGTTGGCTTTATTATTGCTACTACTGCTAATATTGATGCTTGTGCTACTGCTAATGTTTTTGCTGTTGCTGGTCGCCAGTTGGGCAGCCAGCGGGTGAACACCGGCCAGGGCAGCGGTCGCGGCAATGCTAGTATTGAGATTGAGATTAAGGTTAGCGGCAACGGCAGAATGAGGAAGCTGGCCGGTGGCGTTCAGCTGGGCCGTCAGCTGAGGTGGAAGCGTCGTAGGTGGCTGGGAGGGTATACCAGCTGCTGCCGCGGCTGCTGCAGCGGCTACAGCGGCGGCGGTAGCGGCCGAAACGGGCGGGACTGGTGGCAGCAGGGTAGCGATGATCGCCGCATACTTCGGGTGCAGATTACGCCAGGGCTTCCGCGCCGACCGCCGCAGTTCGGTGATCGGGATTTTACGGCGCGTTTTCCTGAGGAAGAAAATAACGGGGAAAAGTTGTTAGATGGGGTACGTTTATCTTTCCAAATTTGTAGCACCATTAAATGGTGGTCCAATCCGTAAAATCACGCGCTTCCCAGGCATCGCGGGATACACGCTGCTGTGTGCCAGTAAAGTCTATTACAAGGATATCGCGTAAACTTCCGCTTTCAAACAACTCTTATAGCAATCATGTAAATCATACTGTATACCAATAAATAAGTGGAAGTAGCTTTTCCTGATAGGGCCTCACGTCAGTGATCGTTTGCAGCTGTTCCATCTTCTGATATGATATGACTAATGAACATTCGTATACCTTAATAACATAGTTTATGAATTAATGACTGATTTTGGAATCTGGGTATATTATCGTGCAAATTAAAATTTCGCAGCAAGTTCCGAATGAAAAATCGAGTGGGTAACACCAATTCCAAGGAATTCGTGCTGAGGGATTAATGACGGAGGGAATTGAAAGATACTCTGTAGCTAACGAAACTTGTGGGGAGCCAGACTTCATTCTCTTGGTTACGCATCTCGCTGGATGGGCTATCACCTATTCAAGGCAGACGCAAGGATATGAGAGAGACGGGTTGAGTTGTCTCGAGTTCTGCTGGAGAAGAGCGTGCGTGATAACTTTCTTTCCATTCTGGTGGTAATAAATCGAAAATTTCGATCTATGAGCCAGATTATTTGAGACAGAAAATATACACCTATCATCTTCGCAAAGTTCATTCTTGATTTGAACGGAAAAATACAGTCTCGATTCCACTCATCTATTCTCAGAGAATTTTGCATTCCCTCATTTGCCTCTCGGAATGACGTTAGATGGTGAGAGATTGCGTTACTTTCGGTGTATTAGAGATAGGAAATTGCGGGGGTCCAAAAATCGGATTTTTAGCGTTACGTAATTTGTACACGACGCCTTATTGGTGAGCGGGAAGGTAGATTCATGTACACTTGAGTGCTGACAATAAAAAGAGTACAAGGGAAAATAAAATCATACATACACGCAGATTCAGTCTATTTTGACTCACTCGTTATTTTGTTTCGTGCGATCCTTCCAAAGGAGTATTCATTCATTGAATGTTGTTTTCCACTCTTGGTTTTGTTCACTCTCAGCCCCGAATGAAGATGGTCGGAGAATGAAAAATGATTCATCGTACAATCTCACAATTGCTTGCTGCATTCATTTCGCCATTATTCCAAGCAGATACAGAAGTGATTTATAATTAGGTGTGGAGAAATGATTCCATACTTGGTAACAAGATTCATGTCAGGGGGAGTAGAAGTGTGGATTGAAGTCAGTTGAATGAAGAGGTAGATTTGTATTCATTAGTCACGTGAATTAGAATATGCTTGTCAATTCATTTTCTAGACAATTCAAATATGTTGACGGCGAAGCGAAGCTACTGGGAGGAGAGTCGATTTTCATTTTTTATCTTCGAAGATTTCGGGCCCTGCTCCTTAGTCAATAAATAAGCGTCTTGACTAGGTTGCTTCTCTTATTTGAATGCTTAACCCTTTCTCTACGGAAGTGTACTTCGCCGGAGTGCTACCGCTGAACGGACCACTGCGACGAAAAGTATGCATATCGCGCTGGTGTGATCGATGTGCAGTATCACCCTGATGTCGTCTATAGACGAAACTCGTAGCGAAATGGTTAATTCTGCTCCTTAAGGTACGCAGCACATAATACTGTATTATTGAGTGCGACTATAGATGTTATTGAAAAAAATCCAACCAATATCGGTATCGAACTTCATCTCCACCAACCGTGTGTGGGTGTTCCACCACGCAGGCTGACGCAGGCTGACGAGACGTTGTTCCTTTCCTTGCGTTCCACCAAACACGGCCATCGCTTTGTCTATTGAACAATCACCCTTCCAAGACACATCTAGGTATGAAAAATATACCGCACTCCCCATTGAGTCAAAAAAAATTGAGTCAATAAAAAAAAAATTGAGTCAATAAGTAACAAATATCACACAGTTTCATGGGTAGTTGAAAATTAACGGCTAAACCAAAACTAACTAGCAAGAGGAGAAAAGGAAAATGCTTGTACTGTAGATGAGCCTGATTCGGAAAGTCAACCACGATCTCCCAACTTCTCGGATTATGATTTGGCGAAAAAATTTAATGCTTGTTTTGAACGTCATGCGCAACAAACTCGTCTACAGGAAGACAACCCAACTGAAGCGTCAAACAACAAACAGTGATCAGTATTCGGGCTCACGAGCTGTACGGCCAGGTTACATGACACGAAATTAAACAACTAATCACTATTAAAGCGAAATCCGAACAAACCTGCTCGCTTTGGTTGATCGATAGTAAACATCGTCGGGTGCATCCATCCAGCTGATGACCTGCTTTCGCCCGGAACCGGTCCGTGCTAGTTGTGCAATTTTTGGTTTACCATTCATCTGCAAAACAAACATCACACGTTATCGATTACAGTCGCACCTTCGCTATACGCACAACACTCACATGATGCCGCGGGAGAGGTTGACCGGATGCTTGTGCTGCGGCCATCATGGCCGCATACTGTTCTGGTGTGGGACGATGAGACGGCATGGGATCCTTGTTCGGTCGCTTTGCCGGGATTACAATTGGACCTGAAAAAAAATATTACTTTAAAAAGACATTCTTGGCCACAGGGATACGATACCAACCATCGATTCCATTGGCATCCTCGTAGTGTCTGCGTTTGAGTGACGTCGGAGTGTTGGTGCTACCCACTATAATAGTGGTAGCCGCGTTCGGAGTGTTTCGACCGGTTGTCACCCCAGCCGTACTTCCGAGCGTTGGTATACCTGCGGGGGCAACCGTGACCGCCGGTGTCACTGATAGCGCAGCAGGTCCTCCGATCGCGTTCATACTAACAATTGGAACGCCAACCGTTGTCGTACCGGTGCCACCGCTGCTAGTCGTCATCACGACGGCCGGAGGAGGATTCAACGGGATTTTCTCAGCCTCGGGTTTATTTGGTATCCGTTCATACAGTAGACTGCCATCGGGCGCTTTCGGTGGCTTGGGGAATGCTACCACCTCAGGCTTTGGCATTTTATCCTTCGGGGTCAGTATGAGCCAATCGCCAACGGTCGGTCCTGGATTGCCGAGACGGTTTGCGATATGTGTCACGCTACCCCGATCGCGCTTCTTGTATGTTAGCAACCGTCGGATATCCGCTATGCTTTTGCCCGCTTCAGCGGTGGCGACTACAAAAAAAATGAAGATACAGTGTTAATGCAGCAGATTGATTGAATTTGCGAATATTCGGATAATTACATTCCTGTTTTACTACTGCGACATTGACCGCGTACGATGGCTGTCGTGCGGCTTTTTTCGAACGTATGATGTGTCTACACAATCGCCTGGAAACCCGCGTGGTCAGCGTGGTATGCAGATAGAATGCTGTCCGCGTTTTCATGATCGGTCGCGGCGATCCCGATCGGATCTGAATTCCGTGTGCCTGCGCGTAGTGTCGCGCCAAATGAACCTTCAGTTTGAACTCTTTGCCACAATTCACGATGGAGCATTTGAAGGATGGACTGTTTTTGGATCGAATATTAGCGAACTGAACTAGTTAAAAAGAGCTGCGTTTTGAGTATTGAAATTACCTGTGCGGTCGATGATTACTCATACCTCCCGTCGTCACTCCTAAACTTCCGATTGGGCCACTGCTAGCTACAATCGTGAGATCATCATCGATATCGCTACCGGCACTGCCGGGTTCGGTCCCAGTTCCGACTCGTTGCTTTTTTAGTGACACAGCTCCGGGAGTGCCGCCGGGGCCTCCGAGTGCTGCTGTCGTCGTATCAATATCACCACTATCCGCTAATCGGGATGCTACTTTAAGGCCTCCATAACGCTTCCAATAGTTCCAACAGTTCTGACAGAGACGACAACTCAGATGCGATGGGCCCCAGGAGTACCACTTGAAAGAGTCAATCGTTCTCAGGGACTAGTACCAGGGACAAAAAATGAGTGACCTACCTGTAGTGACGCTGACGTCGAACACGACTCACACGGCTTGCCCCCACTAATCGTTAGTACCTCAACGCCGCTGCTACCATTCGAGTTGCCGTTCAGGATACTCTTGTTGTTATTCGTGATCAACGCCGGACTGGGTTTTGTGTAATTGGGAATGTACACCTGTTTCAGCTTCGATTCTGCCTCGACGGCTTTTACTCGTTTCTGCTGCACGTATCGATCTGTCGTTTTCCACATGTAATAGTACTCCACTATGCTTTTGAGCGTCTTCCATGGCAGCTGTTGGTGTGGGTAGAAGTCAGTTAGTGGGTGTCACCAAACTTGTAACTAGTAAAAAAGACGGGACATAATTCCTTCTTTGATATGTACTACTCACAAAGTCGTTCCGTATGTCGTTGAAATCTTTGCCGTACTTTTCCAGTGCATCCTCGAACAGATTCGCTTCGGAAGCACTCCACTCCTCCATCTCGTCACGGCACAGCACCGGCCCACTTGAGGGCACTAACGAACACATTGCGTCCTCTATCGAGTAATTGTGCTTATGGAGGGTGTCCATCGCATGAAACTACAATTCGTGTTCGTTAGTTCGAGAGTAAACTTGGATGGAATAAAAAATTCAACTCACCAAAGTAATATCACGACTAGCGGCCGCAGCCGACATATGCAGGGACGGTTGCTTCACCGAGCTGGTACAATCGAGCGCTCGGGCGAAGGTACCAACCGATCGGGACACCACCAGAAACTGGTCGATCTTTTTATCGCTGAGCGCATGGTTAGGGGTCCACACTAGCGTTTCCATATCCTCGAGATTGCGCTCGTACTTCTCACCGTCCTTGAGCAGGGACTGCAGCTCGGTCTGATATCGGTTCCCGACGCGGATCTCACCCTTATCCGCTAGCAAGGTCTTCTGCGTTGGATCAAACACCAGGCAGTAGAAGAAGGTATCCTGAAAGACGAAAACAACAACAACCTGAATCACGTGCCATTCCGTGGGCCCTACACAAACTTGTCAGTCGAAAAAGATCGTCGATTTGCCTTGGAAGTCGATCCTTTACAACTACTCACGTCTTTGTTTAGATAGCTTAACAGCGATTCCTCCTCGTTAAGCAGTGTCACCGAGCATTTGGCCCGGATCTGGGTGGCCGGCAGGGTTTCTACTTGGCGGGATAGGAACAACTCACGGTGCTTCATCTGGTGCCGCTGCTTTGGGTTTAGCTGCTCGGACCGGTCGCTGCCACCGCTGTTGCTGTTCGGACTGTTCCGTTCCTCCTCGAGGGCAACTGTAGGGAAGAGAGGGAGAAAAAATTAAAACGAGTTGGATTAACCAATAAATCATTCACATTCGCGCGGCAGAATTTCACAGCACCCGCGAGAGATGAAACTTTTACTTTTGACGATGACGGGAGAAAATGTTACCACTCATTCCGAAAAAAAATAATTGCATTTTTGAGTAGACGACGACGTGTGCACAGGAGAAGGGGACAGACGAATAATAATTCCATTCCTTCAATTTGGCCCCGACAAAAAAAAAAAGAGCGATTCTGCACATAACCAACGTGAAAACTAATACGGTGACTCCAAAGCCCACAATTTTATACCCGGTGCAAAGGTGAATCTATACGACAAGGGATGGTGTTTGTGGCTCTGTAGAAGCCTGATTAATATGTTAATAATTAAAACGTTCCGGCATTGTGATGGAGTTTTTGGTTATCTCAGTATCGAGAGATGTTTTTTTACTTTCGTCTTTTGAAATGTTCTATTTCGATTCATTTAAGTTTAAATTTTTCTATACTTTGGTTTTTTTAAGTTTAACGATTTATTTTCATTTGTTCGATCTCTTTGATTTCTTTTTTTTTTATTTTTTCTCGATTCCAACTTTTTGGGTTTTTTTTAAATTTATTTTTTATCTATTACATGATTGGATCATATCTAGTAAAAAAATGTAGACTGTATATAATCCAGTCCGCATGTAATTTTGACATAGGAATACGTGAGGCTCTTTTATTCTTCATATGTACACAGAGAGAATACTTGGAACGGTGAGCTACCAAGATCTCAAAAAAGAAATATGAGAGCGGAATCCCAACTGCTTGCACTCTCGAAGCATTACTTCTACTACTCAGGTTTTATCGTGAGTGCAAGCCACAAACGATTAATCCCATTCCATAGAGCGGATGATGAGTTCTTGATCGGAAAGTGTAACAAGAGACGATCAACTGAAATCTTACGACACTCATCGAGGGATTTTTAATTCTCTATTGCACTGTCCGCAGTGAGTGGCTGACTCAGTCTCGTGTCGATTTTATTTTGCTGTCGTCTCCCGCCCGATAAACAGCAGACGGGTAATGGATGCAATTGATTAATTTTATTACCAGCAGATTTGGGCGAATCTCATCCCGCCCAAAATCGTTTTTAGATTCCAATAATTCTGAACATTCACATTTCTCTCCAAATAATTTTTCCAACAGTAATTCAATTAGTGACTTCACGAAACACCTTTCGAATTCGATTGAATTTCAGACCCTTTTTTATTTTGTAGATAAAACGGATCACATATTTGATTAATTCAATTCTGTGTGGTTACGTTCTTCGTTGCGAATAAATGTAATGAATTAGTATGGACGTATTTTATTCATATATCGTGGACTTCCGACATATGTGGCAGTAGATTTGTCGAACGACTAATGTTTTTTTATATCCCTTCAAACTTGTTGCATCTCTCAAGTGTACATACTGCTTTGACCGCAGATTTGCATGGTAGAATCTGGTTAATTTCAGGTATTCAGTATTCATATTGTCGAATAAATACTGTTGGAACAATAGGTATCGCAGCAAATGATTATCAACATCTTACCTTATCATCAAACGGTATGCGAATAATTTCAGTGAACTGACGGCATTGGAATATATGCTTAGTGAGGACCACACAATTATTATCAGAGCGAATAAACGTCCGACTGGAAGTCATGAACATCAATTCAATGTGCCCAAGATAAATTTATCCTTTGAAGGTCATTAACCTTTCTAAAGATGATCAGATGGAATATATTCCAATGTCGTCTGGAATAACCTGTCCAACACCTTATGATCGTAATATTGTTTTTGCTATTATTCTGATGTTTCATAACACGGCACTCTATTGATTATTCGCCGAAAATGAATAAAAAATATCCTTGAAGTTAGCCTACGGTTTTAGTAGCAGTGCAATATGGTGAGCCAGTCTCAGGATAAGAAAACATTTAAAAATAAAGCTTTTTTTTTGAATGAATCAATAGTAAAACAAAAGTCAAAAAATATTCAGCTTTGTGATAGCAGATAATCATTATCCATTTGAGTTGTATGAGTATTCCATTCCCCCACAAACTGTGGATAGTCTATCTGCATACAAATTATGTAGAGTGCCACAATCCAAAAAAATTATGAGCAAATATTTACGTGCTTAAACAAAAAAAACACATGTTGACATATTTGCGCTAATTTATGTTTTTTTATTAATTCAAGGTAATCAAGGTCTTTTCTAGACACCAGTTTACTCGGCCCCGAAAAAAGTGGTCTGTATTTGGGCAGGCGGAAAAATATATCTCGCAAGACCACGTGTTCGATGTCGTAAAAGCCTTGGCCAATAACGCATTTACATTAACTCATAAAATTAGTGATTTGAGAGGGATTATTGTTTGTAGTCTCTTGATTAATTTAAACACCATCTGAGAAATCCTCCGTGAAACATGAAACATTAAAGTCGTCCTATCTGCTGTAGCGCATTTTTTTTATTTTACCCAGTTTCATCGAAGTAAACGCGCTCGGAAAGGAAAATTTAACGCCCGGATGAGAGAGCGAGAATCGTACGTCATAGAGACACTCATTCCCATGGAGCAAATTCTTGTTAGGAGTTGAAAGCAAAACGAGGAAGGAGAGTAACTCAATTATTCGAACTAGTTTCAGTCTAGCAATGCTTTGGTCAACTCAGAGTTACCAAGAGAAAATCATTTGGTTATGATGGGTGAGGATTAATAGTTAGTCGCAGTTTGCACAGATTACGATCTGTGCAGTTTGCGATTAATCGTAAATCACATCATGCTCCCTTGTTTTCCATCCTTGTACCTAACTAACAATTCCCCATCAGTGTGATGTTTTCACGATAGTTTTGTTCAGCTCTATGCTTAATAATACCTGAACTATTTGTCGACAAACCCTTGTTTACATTAATTGGGAGAAATTATTAAGCTATAGAAAATAGTGTTCGTTAAATGTAGTTCAAGGTCAATAAAAAACATTTATCCAACTCCAAGGTGTGGCGACCATATATTTCATTTTTTCAGCTCTTTTTTGTCTTTATTTTGGCTATCCTTAACTATGGACAAAACTCGCAGCGGACGTTCAATAACTGTCTCAGACGATAATAGCCGCAAACTCGTCGACGATTTAATTCAAAATGACCAGTGAATCACTCAACAGCGTATCGCAAACCAAATGGAATATCCGAGGAACGTGTTTTGTCTTCATTATTGAAAAATTGGGATACCGTAAAATCTGTACTGGTTGGGTACCACTCAGTTTGATAGACGTGAATAAACAGCGTCGATTGGAATTCCAGTTTACACTGGATTCATCCAGTTTATTCCAGTATTCCTATTCTTCGATACAGATGCCGCCTTTTTAGGCGTAAGAATATTCCTATTGGACTGGTACACAAAGAGCCCTCTTTCTATGCTGGTTTTGAGTTTATATAAACATCAGAGATTGTAGATCCTCCAAATCATTCTAAAGTTCAGAAGGTCATAAAGTAAATGGTATCCATTGAATTTAATTGATATTAATATATATGCCAATGGATTTATGGGAAAAAAGTGACCCTCGAATTTTCAAAGCGAACTTGATTAAAAATGTTCATTCCCACGAAAAATTGCCCTATGTGAAATATCAGGTCAATCGGACTTCATTTACTGGTGTCGCACAGCGGTCAAAGTTTTTTTAAAAACCAAAAAATCACCGAAAATCGGGGTTTTCAAAAAAAAAAATTTTGGTGCCAAATGTCCTATAATTGAATTCCCCCTCGAGATTTACTGTTAACTCGAAAAAAAGCAAAAAAAAATTTTTTTGGCGCTTGATCGTTTTTTATCTGAAAAGTCGATTTTTGACCAAAAGAATGTTTTTTAGATAACTGTAAATCTCGACGTGTCATGCAATTTTAAGACATTTGGCGCTATCAATTTTTTTAAAACCTTGAAAGCACTCTATGCAAAACATCAGCCCAATCGGACTTAAGGGAGAGTGGTGGAAAGCGGTCAAAGTTTGAGTTTTTTTAAAAAAGGAAAATCATCCAAGGAAATCGGGGTATTCGAAATAAAAATTTGATGCCAAATGTCTTGAAATTACATGAAACGTCGAGATCTAGTGTCATCTCGAACAATTTTTTTTGTCAAAAATCGTCACTGTGGGACCTCTCAGGCTGTCTCAAAAAGTAAATTTTCGGCCAAAATTTTTTTTTCGAGATAACACCAGATCTTTTACGCCTTTTTAAGACATTTGGCATCGATAAAAAGTTTTCGATTTTCCAAATTTCCGTTGGAAGATTTTTGAGAATAAAAAAAATCAAAACGTTGAGCGCTTGGAATCATGTCCGATTGAGCTGAAACTTTGCACAGGTCATTTTTTTGGGGCCAATAAACAAAATGTACATGGTCGGTTTTTGAAATTTGACATGACCATTTTCGCTGCCACCCTAATACAGCCATTCCATGCCAAACCGATATAGTGGTTCTCAGATCTTCGTCAAAAGTGGTAGTTTTGTTCTTTATCGCAAATTATGAGACCCGTATTTTTTATTTTTTTGTTAGGGTGACCATTTCCATTTTAGGGTGGTCAAAAAAACATTTTTTTCGTATTTTTGCCAAAAATGACTTTTTTCAAAAATTCATAACTTTTGAACTACTAGACCGATTCAAACATATCAAATTAAAGCCAATCACCTGGTATTTTTTGAAAAAATACTATACCGGTAGAAAATTTGAATTCTGTTATTATTGATTGTATTCGTTTTTTATTGTTTTCAGTCTCGGGACCAAAGGCGCTATAGTTTTTTATATTTTTTTCTGGATGTTTTTCACAACATATCTAAAAAAAACCAGGGAAGCGTTTTTTTTCGTTTTTAAGTTATGATTTTTCAGAGTTGGCCGATGGTCCAAAAAAATTTCACCATTTTTTCCACTACAAAAAATCATAACTTTTGATCTACCGGACTGATTGAGATGATCGACACATCAAGTTAAAGCCAATGAGCTAGTCTTGTTTGAAAAAAATATTAAACTCTGAATAAAAATGGATTTTGTTTTCGTAATGATTGATTATATTTGTTTTTTATAGCTTACATCGTTTCGGTACCAAGGGCGCCATATTTTTTTATATTTTTTCCTGAAAGCTGAGGTTTTTTCACATAATATATCCGAATACCGCAGAGGTGTTATTTTTCGTTTTTAAGTTATGATTTTTCAAAGTTAACATGTTTTCAGTTTTCGTTCAACATTTCTATGCGACTAGACTGGATGTATGTGATTATAATCCAATTAATTGGCAAATGTGTTTTTTTTCTCAGAAAAAAGCTAGCTAGTAGGCTTTAATTTTATATGTCGATCATCTGAATCGGTCCAGTGTTTCAAAAGTAATAAATTGTTGAAGAAAGTAATTTTTGGGAAAAAAGGAGAATATGATTTTTTGGACCATCGGGTAAAAATCATAACTCAAAAACGAAGAAACGCCTCCCTGGTTTCGAAATATGTTATGTGAAAAATCCTCAGCATTCCAGAAAAAATATAAAAAACTATAGCGCCTTTGGTCCCGAGACTATGAAAACAATAAACAACGAATACAATCAATAATAACGAAAGCAGAATTCAAATTTTCTGCAGGTATAGTATTTTTTTCAAAAAAGGTGATTGGCTTTAATTTGATATGTCGATCATCTGAATCGGTCTAGTAGTTCCAATGTTATGAATTTTTGAAAAAAGTCATTTTTGGCAAAAATGCGAAAAAATGGTTTTTTTGACCACCCTAAAATGGAAATGGTCACCCTAACAAAAAAAATAAAAAAATACGGGTCTCATAATTTGCGATGAAGAACAAAACTACCACTTTTGACGAAAATCTGAGAACCACTATATCGGTTTGGCATGGAATGGCTCTATTAGGGTGGCAGCGAAAATGGTCATGTCAAATTTCAAAAACCGACCATGTACATTTTGTTTATTGGCCCAAAAACCACTATATCGGTTTGGCATGGAATGGCTGAATATATATATTAGGACAATTCTGATATAAGAAGTTAATTGCCATGCATAATACCAAAAAAAAATGAGAGAAATAGCTTCTCAATACCAAAAATTTATAATTTCAATACCACAGTAACACTTGTGCAATGTTGTTTTGGCATCGTATGTGCTTTTTTGAGAATTGAAATGATATTATGGGAAGTTGATTTTGGTATTTTTCTTTGGTATTTTACCTCGTATCGCATGCTAATCCTTTCCTTTTTGAGGTATCGAACTATTTGTTTCTGCTCGAGTTACCTAAACATTGCGTTCAGTTTCAGTTACTATGAAAGTAACCGTACCAATTTATGTAACAAAAACAAATCTGAACCCTTTCGTCTTGTCATTCCTCATAGTCTTTTCTTAAGTTACGAGCCACCTGTCAATTCCACCATCTTGGTTACTGCTCCCTATTCAAATGTCAACGAATGCGAGCCGTAACACTGCTCCTCAAATATTGATGCACAGTAATGTTCGAGTGGTGGGAAACGTAATTTTGATCTGCTCGAATGATATGATTAATTAATAGTTAATTTCGCAATTTCATGAACTACATATAAATACTACACATAGCTTTGAAGAAAATTCTATTTCTCAAGCAATGGAATGGATAAAAAACTTATTCTAGATAAATCATAGCCGATCTTTTTCAATTAAAACGGTTTTACAGGATCCAGGATTTTTTGGTTGATGTTTTGAGAAAGATCACAGCACGACTAGTGCCAAAATATCTCAATTCTCTTCAAAACTTTCATTGCAATCAATTGGCAGGAGATATGATTGAATGATCCAATTCTGATCCCACGTTCATCCAACGCATAATTACTGGCGACGATACATGGGTGTGACTTTTTCCTTCGTGGACCCGTTATGACAACATTGAAGACATAGAAGCTTGGACTGACGGCAACTACTGGATACAGCTATAACAAGTGTTTCGATGGCCGGATTGTTTGTTGGAAAAAGTGTATTGCTTCAGAAGGGGCCTATTTTGAAGGCGATAGTATGAATTCAAACGATAAAATAAAACATTTTATTCGTAAAAACCCAAATTCCCGGTTATATTTGACATAATGTAACAAACGGTTCTTTTCAAGGCTCAAACAATGATATTGAAAGAGTTAATCTTTTTTGTTTCGATTTTTTGTTGTTGTTATTTTTACAATCCTTCTGAAATTTTCAATTCATTTGAATTTTTATGATTTTTATTATCTTTTAATTTTTCAAACACTCAATTTTTGTTATTTCGAAATTTTAAAAATTATATATACAGGTAATCTTCGATATAACGTACATTTCACTTTCAAAATTGTACGTTGTATCGAATTGTACGTTATATCGAAGCATAATAAAGTACTCACAAACGTAGTCTATAATACATTATTGTGTTGCTGTTTTAGTAAAGTTAATGAATAACTTCAATCAGAAGACGAAGCCAGCCTTTCTCATGATATTTTCCTTCGTACTGTTGATTAAAGCTTGATTAATTCAGAATCCGGAATCACAAAACCAGCTGTATTTCGGGATTTATTGAAAGTACAAAACTTGTTTTAGCATCACAATACAGGTAACTCATTGTTCTATCAGAAAAAAAATATTGAAAAAAATTTTCCTTTACACTTTGGAAATGTGTACGTTATATCGAGGTAAAATGTACGTTATATCGAGTGACGTTATATCGAGGGTACGTTATATCGAAGTTTCCCTGTAGTCCCTATTTGCAAACTTATTTTTTCTTGATTTGAACTTTTATATTATATATTTTTAAATTTTAGTTTAAAATTCAGTTTATCGTTGGATCCTTAATAGCTCACTGCCATTGGAAAATTTCACACAATTGAGTTAGTCTTGGATAAAGACTGTTTGGATAAAAAAATATCACTTCAACTATTTTAGTTATACTATTACTTAAAACATGGAATCATTTTGCTGAATTGCCAACTGCATTGAATCGTTTACTAACACGAGAAACAACTTAAACGATACCCTGTCTAAATTGAAATGAATCTGAATTATTCCACCACGCCTTGCAAGATAAAATGCACGTCGCACCGGTTGTTGTGTTGGTGGTGTTTAGTTCGCTGGCTGGTACTCACCCTGCTGATACAATGTTGCATGTTGATACATACTACTGTATGTTCGCTACCTCGTTTCTTAATGGACATTAGAGCAAATTTCGAGAGAACGTTTTGTGCATAGATTCGCTTTGCTGCAAAATCTGTCTTTTCCTATTTTTTCTTATTCAATTTTTAAAATTTGCAAATTTTTTCAAGCTAAATTTTTGAATTTTCAGTTCGATTCTTTTTTTTCCATCCCATTTGTTTATTTATTTATGGTCATTGACATTTCAATTAGAACAGGGACGGATTTATTCATGTACATTCACATGTTTATTGTAACGATAATATGGCTCTAAGAGTATTCCTTCTGTGTGACTCTTCAGTTGGACTGACCAGCAAAGACAGTCGATATGAGGCTTCCATTGTTGTGTTCTTAATGTTCGAATCATGAGAACTGAAGGATTCTCCAATCCTTCAGTTCTTTAATTTTTCCATTTTTCAATTCTTTCATTCTCCAATTCTTCCATTCTCTAATTCTTCAATCCTTTAATCAAACAATTCTTCAATTCTTAAACTCTCATGGAATCACCAAGGAGGGTATTGTCTTAAGCACTTTTTCTGTAACATGTTTCAAAAAATGTCTAATCATCGTTGGAACTGAATTCTATGAGGTGAAAATTGATAGGCACGGCTATTTTTCCATTAATTCATTAGTTATTTCAAAATTCAGATGAACTTAGAGATTCTCATTTTGATGCATAAAACATTCCCAAAATGCAATCCTCAAATACTTCTACTCATACAATTGTGTCGCCAATGGAAAAGATAATCATATAGACCCAATTACATTTTCAATTCAGCGATACCAAATAATTCATGGAAATAATACAGAAGAAACGGCTAAGAGGACGCAGATTGACGGTCCTCAGTAAAGTTTCTAACGCCGATGGAAAACGAATTTCGCAACGCTACATCACAGCGAATGAAAAACGAGGCGAAAATGAAAAGAGAGAACGAAATTGATGAATCTCGCAAATACCCGCGCCACCTCCGACCATCCATCCCACACAAAAAAACGGAATCCTTCCCAACGCGAACTGCTGGAGTAAAGCTTTCCTTTTTTGTGCCTTTTAGAATTTTATAACCAAACTCTAAATTACCAACCAGCACTCTCGCTCTTGTGTGCCATCGCAGTTTCCTCCTCTATGTATTTATGTGTGTGCGTGGCTGTATGTATGTGTACACATTTGTGAGTGAGCATGTACACCCCGTCGTTCAATTTCCGCGTCACGGTTCCTTTCGCTCGCTGCTCAGTCCATTTTCTGGATAAAAAAGCTTCATCACCTAAAACCACCTCAACCATACCCACACACAAACACACAACCAGCGACACATCCACCCAACGCAGCATTGGTCGCAGAATTCCACCCAACGCAAATCCATGGCAGTACGCCTCCATCGTCATCTGTGCCGTTCGTTAGTAGTACTTTCACCACCCACCACCAAACAGCCGTTCACCCCCTCCAAAACATCTGAGCAACCATCGAAGGCTAGTTTCGGTAGTAGGTACCTTCCGTCCGCCGGTTCGTGTGACCGCCAGCCTTCGTCACGGAAAGTTTCTGCCACCCTGCCCCCCAAAATCCCTACCACCCTTATATTCCTTGCGCGTCTTCTCACCGAAAATTCTCATTTTATAATAAACCCCAAATGATAGAGACCCTTTCACCTCCGCCCCTGCTTCCAGACCATACCTCTTCCATCACGCTGATGCTCTCTCTCTCTCTCTCTCTCTCTCCCTTCCTCGTAGTTACCGGAGAAACGGATCCAACTTTGTGGGTAGCAGGCCCGAGATCTATTTTCCGCCGCCTGAGCCTTATATTGCTATATAGTTTTGATCCCATTCCTACCTCGTCCCTACCCCTACTCTTTCTCTATCACCCCACCGTTTCCATTATGGATTTGTGTATGTGTGTGTATGTTCGCGGATGTCCTATCGGTTGTATACTCGTTTCTCCGCGCTTGCTCTGGTGGCTAGTGGCTAGCTTTGCTGCCTGCGTGGCCTTTCCACTTGCCAGACTCGCAAAACCCTCCAAATTGTCATAGTGGGTGAAAATTGCGGTGAAATGTTTAAGGGATACATCCTTTTGTCTGATATTTTGTTTACAAAAACCATGCGAATATGGTGGAATGAAGAATCAAGCCCAACGTCATTGCTCAAGATTTTGGGAACAATTGTTAAAAAAAATTCAGGAAATATATCCCCACTTTTAACGAAACGGAATAGTTTTGAACAGATTTTTGAAAACAGATGTCAAAAACATACAAATTAGAACGAGCACGAAACTTAAAAATTAATAAAAGTTGGAAGCACTGATGGAATAAACACAAAAAATGAAAAAGATAATCTGCAGGAAATGAAATAAATCTAATGAATAAATGAGACAATAAAAAAAACACATATGTTCTCGCAAGAGACAATGCGAGAGGATAGCACAAATTTCAGAACAGAAATTGTTTATTCCAGTTCTTATATTCATCCTTCGCACTTTCCTTCGAATGATCAAAGACACCCAATTTACGAAGGAACTATTTCTTAGAGTAATAAGATTCGTTTTTTTAATTCACAAACATGGAAAATGGAGACAAGAAAAAAAGGACAGAGGAAAGTAAATGGAAAAAAGGGGACCGATTATATAGAATACGACAGGGTACAAAAAAAACATATAGAATAAATAGTTGGCAATTAAATCGAAAAGGACTTGATGAGGGAAATAGGAAAGATTGCAATAGAATAAGAGGACGAACAAAGGAAAGAAGGAAATGTGAGAGCAAAGAAAAATTAAAGAACAAGAGATAATAGATAAAAGGATTAAAGTGAGATGAGGACGAAACAAAAAAAAAACAAGAATGAAAAACGAAAGAAATAGAAAGAGTAAAAAGCGAAAAAGTACTAAGAAAAAACATGCAAACACACACAAAAAACACAAACACAAAAAATTGGATAAGAGAGTTTGAATGAAACTGAGAGAAGATAGGAAGGATAATTGAATTACTATCAGAAATATATCAGAAAAAAGAGAAAAAAATACAACAAAACTAAAAAAATCAAGGAAAATGCAGCAAAATTAACATTTAAAAACAGAATAACATTATTTAACAATTATTATTTTTCAAGACATCATGTAAGAGCCGTGGAGAATCGAAAATAAGAGAACAATCGACGATCAAAAATCCACTTAGTAGTTATTGCAAAGTGACAGGGAAATGATATCGTGAGTCAAGTCGTGGTCAAGTGAGCGAGCCTTGATTTGCGCTTGGTATTTCCGAGGAGGAATCGATTCCTTTTTTTATCGTTAATAACTTATTTCCGGCTCAATGAAGTGGTTTGATAATCACTTTATTTGAAAGATATTTTTTTTAAATATATTATATGTACAGTTGATTGCGAAATCTACGGTAGTCCTACGTCCACTTTGCTGTTATATTACAGATATAACCCATTTCTAGTTTTTTTTTGTATGTGGTGAATATATGAATATGGGGACTGCATAAAAAAGCTCAAATCACCGTTTGATTTCTTATTTTTACTACATTTTTCTCCACAGTGTCAGTAGAGCATGCACTGTATTTGCACTTCGAGTGAGCTTTTGATACGCGACTGATTTGCGTTACTTTTTACTGACAGATTTTCGAGATTTTCGATTAATCGACGAAGCATAATTTTGTAAAGTTTGACAGGAAAAAAACGCAAACCAACAAAAGAAAACCATAATGTGGCAATTTCATTCCCACTATTCCTTCAAACCACAGAATGATAGCAACAAGCATAAAGCAGTGTAACCCGTTTGGAGGGATGTTCTATGCGCTTACCTTCCCCTCGTGGTCACTGACACCTACCAATACCAATACCAGAGCCGAACGCAGTGAGCAGTATCAGCTGCTGTAATAACACACCACCCCCACCCTCCGGGAAATGCCTTTCATCTTTAATGAGTGGGTTGGTTGACTGGCAAGCTAGTTATTCTGCTGAGAAGCAAAGGCGACTATCACCCCCTACTCGCAATCACCCTGTATTCAATCCTTCCTCCTCCCACAAATTTCACTACAAGAGGATCCGGCATATTATATATTAACAAGCATAAATCGGATACCATTACGCGGACGGCACGGCACTCGCACGTGTATCCTGTGCTTTTGCGAGGTGGGCCTAAACCTTGGTCGCGCAACGAGGTCTGCTTGTCACGTTCAAAATCATCCGTCAGCCGGGATGCTCCAACGCAGGCATTGATGAGATGCGAGTTGGCAACAATACATAAACTGACCACAGCAAGCTCTAAAAACCGAGGGCAGCAACCGTGAGGGAGAACGACAAAGATGAACAAATGGATTAATAGAGATTTATGATACCACTCTTCCTGCAGAGTGCTCCCACCAAACATCCCCGACTGCAGGGGTTTTGTAGAAATACACATGTCTAGTGAGTGAATGTGTGAGTGAGGAGAGTGCTCTCATACCACCAATCGACCAACCAAACAACTATGGTCGGGAAGACGAAGTTTGCCCAAAGTGGGAGGGCGCTAACGGCTCGAGAGAAAGGGCAGGTCAAATGTGAACCACTATTGCTAAGTGAAAACCGTGCGCTTCTTGGTTACCCCGAAGTGACCTGCGCCCGCAATGTGTTTCAAAAATCATAAAATACCTGCGTTCAAACAACATCAAAAGCACTTTTTATAGAAAATCGGTTCGGTTCGAAATTAAATTAGAAAAATATGTGTCCATCAAATAAGTCTAAAAAACATCCAATTGCGCTTATTGCATCTGAAACGAAAGGGACACTACTCTTCGTGGGTAACACATAAAATTGCTATTGATCAGCGAACGCCGGATGCAATGGCTATGCATATTATACGCGCTGCACAGCACGCATCAAAAAGCTCTCCAATATCCTGAGTCGTATTTACTTCCGCCAACAGTTTTCATCTTTTTTTCTCCGAGGAAATACGCGTAGAAAAGTTCACAAAAACAAACACGGCAGCAGCGTGGAAATCCCGTTCGCTGATGAAAGTTTATTTTCCTCCCTCTCTCCTCTTTTCGCTCGCTCGCCTCCCTATTCATTTTATTTAAACTATACAATATTCAAATACATCAGAATATCGATTTCTTCCTCGAGTCCGGAATATCCTATCCAAACATTTGAATCAACAGCGGCGGCGGGTTCTGCCGTTGGAGAGTTGGTGGCGCTGTCGTGGATGGGGAAATGACGCCCCCTTCGCATGGGTTCGGTATCAAAGTGCTCCGTTGCGGTGATATTGAACTTGGGGAGGTCGAGGATTGGTGGGGTATACCAACAGTACCGGCGGCGGCAGCAGCAGCAACTAGAAATGCTTTCTCTACACATCCTTCTCGTGTCGCTGCCCAGCTTCCGCCGCTTCCATTCTTCTCCGCTCTACGGATTCTGGTGATTCGGTTAGCATACAACGGCTTGCTTTCGCTACCGCCACCCATTCATTCCACAGATACGCTGCTGCACATCGTGCGGATATGCAAGCCGGGGAAAAAGCACGCGGATGTTGTAGTCAGTCTATAGATGTGGTGCGCGAGATCTCGCTGCATCTTGCCGAGGGGTGCAGAGATTGTACGATGAAGATGCTGGTCGGTGGATTGCGAAACGATACGCTTGATGAGGGGGGTGAATTTTCTCCGTGAGTTCTGGTACAATTCAAGTAAATGAAATCACACTATCAAAATTATGACGAACATTTATACATTCACATTTCGCACCGCAACCCGAAACCAAAAACTCAAACTTCTGTAGAAAGGTCATGGTCGTATCATTGCTGTTGCCGAAAGTCATTTGATAGTCGGAAAATATTACTCAATTACCAATTACAAAATTACCAACAATCAAACGTTTAGTTCGCAAGTTACAGAGGTCTATGAGTTCTTTTTTTTTAAACAATGGAAAGCACATATGGAAATGGAAAGGACTTAAGGGAGAGTGGTGCAAAGCGATCAAAGTTTGAGTTTTTTTGAAAATCGAAGAATTACCTAAGGAGGGAGTAAAGGAAATCGGAGTTTTCAAAAAAAATTTTTTGATGCCAAAGGTCTTAAAATTGCATGTCACGTCGAAATTTACAATTATCTCTAAATAATTTTTTGTCAAAAATCGACAAAAAAAATCGGCAGAAAAATTTTTGTTTCGACAATTTTTTTTTGCGGATAACAGTAAATCTCGACAAGTGATGCAATTGACATCATTTGGCATCAAAAAAATTTTTTTTAATCCCGATTTTCGGTGATCTTTCGTTTTTCCTAAAACATTAATTTTAACGTCTGCGACACTAATAAATGAAGTTCGAATGAGCTAATCTTTTGCATAAGGTATATTATCGCGCAAATCTGCATTTCGCAGCAAGTTTTTCAAAAATTCACAACTTGGTCTGAAAAAACGTTTTTTTCCAAAAATAACTTTACATAACTTTTGAATTACTGAACCGACTCAAATGATCGACAACCAAATTGAAAAAAATGAGCTTGTAATAAATTGGATTTTGTTTTGATAATTATTAATTGTATTTGTTTGTTATAGTTAACATGGTTTCGGGATCAAGAGCGCTACATTTTTTTGTATTTTTCCTTGAAAGATGAGTTTCTTTACATAACATATTCAAAACTCAGAGAGGTGTTTTTTCGGTTTTAAGTTATACGAGGGTCGTTCAAAAAATAAGTTTGAGTACCTCAGAAATCGCAGAAAAATAAAGTTAGGACAAAAAACAAGGCGATTTTCGTAATCTCTGTTTATTTTTTATTTTTCTACATGCCGTAACGTTCGAGGCATTTTTCATAGCGTAGCACGAGTTTTTGTATTCCGAGCGCGAAGTGCGTAGCGTCAAACTTTTTGAAGTACGGTATAACTGCGTCACGAATTTCTTCAGTGTTATCGAATCGTTAACCGCCGAACGCCTGTTTCATCACCGGGAATAAATGATAGTCGCTAGGGGCGAGGTCTGGGGAGTAAGGAGGATGCTCGAACACAGTCCATTTGAATTTTTTCAATTGCACTTGAGTTACGCGAGCAGAATGGGGCCGCGCATTATCGTGGATGAGGAACACTCCTTTCGTCAATAAACCTGGCCTTTTGTTCTTAATCGCGGTTCCTAATCGGTCCAAAACATCACAATAGTACGGTGATGAAACAGGTGTTCGGCGGTCAACGATACGATAACACTGAAGAAATTCGTGACGCAGTTACATCGTACTTCAAAAAGTAGGACGCTACGCACTTCGCGCTCGGAATAGAAAAACTCGTGCTACGCTATGAAAAATGCCTCGAACGTTCCGGCATGTAGAAAAATAAAAAATAAACAGAGATTACGAAAATCGCCTTGTTTTTTGTCCTAACTTTATTTTTCTGCGATTTCTGAGGTACTCAAACTTATTTTTCGAACGACACTCGTATTTTTCAAATTTAACCGATGGTCCGAAAAATATTTTTTTTCTCGATTTTTCCAAAAATGATTCTTCTCAGGAATTCATAACGTTTGATCTACTAAACCGATTGAGACGCTCAACATATAAAATTGAAAAATAAATTATTGAGAAAAATATTTTTTGGGGAATGTGGAAAAAAAAATTATTATGCGGTTCTACTATTTTGTTAAAGAAACAAAACTATAAATTTTCACGAAAATCTGAGAATCACTGTAGACGAATTTCATGCCCACTCGACTGACAGCACCATCTCAGCTTGCAGTGAAACGTTGTGGATGTAAAGACATTGGTCATTTAAGCACCTTGGCATACTTGAAATTTTCGAAAAAGAATGAGACTACTTATAGGAAAGAGTCAATTTTTTGTCTTTATTTTTTACAAGAATTTATAACTCAAAAACTATAATATCTACATAATTCTGGTCAAAGGATGAAATAATCGGGGTTCTGTCAAAAAGAACCAAGCGCCATTTTTTTTTTCAAAATTTAATTACTTACATCACTGGATGCAGAATATAATAATCTGTCGACTGTAAAATGACAATGTCATTCGGGCAATTGACAACAGGTCCAAAACGAAAATTATGTGTAGTAGACTGTAAGACAACGAAATTGCATTCAACCAAAGCGAACCATAAACCCACAATATCGGACGATAGAGATCTTTTTCTCCGAAAAGATCCGAATCTTTAACAGATTTTTCTGTTTCGGACAGCTCCTAGAATCAGATGTCGTCGGGGTCTGTTAAGTAAGACAGCCGAAGGGCCATGAAGTGTTGAAGCGTGTTAAGAGGGCTGATTTGCATTTTTCAAAATTGCGTTCAACCACATCGAACAAAGAGTGTGAAGCATTCTTAAATCAATTTATTTTCATTTATTAGGATATTATTTTCTCAAAATAAGCGAAAGTGAGTCTTTTTTTTATTAAATCGTTTATTTTTACAGGCTCAGATACATAGGTTTAAAGGAGCCAAACTCTTAACTATATTTCTACTAGCATATATTAACAAGTTTCCTTAATTCTATGGTTAATAAAATAGGAAACCGATTACTCGCGGTCGACTCGAGTTTAGAAGGGTGAAAAAGTGAGTCAATATATAAACCATTCATAAAATTAGTCATGATCTGTTACAAAATACTAATTTGCTGTGTAATGATATTATGTTAATAGCTAGCAAGTACTTCGTTCGCTCTGGCTACAATGAGAACGAAGTTTTGGGTGTCTAGCACAGTGTCTTAGAATATCAACAAATATTCACGAGTAACGAATATGATTTTATTTCAGTGTAAATGACTTTTTTTTCAGCTCGAAACACACTGCCCTCATTATATTGATGACAATAACAAACGAGTTCATTTTGTTCATATCGCTGATGCATGAACAAATTTGCTATAATTAATGAATGCGCCATTGAGTGGGGTTCATAACTTCGCTGTTATTTATACTTTGAATATCAAAAGCAACAAATTGATATTTCTCACATTCGAAACGATATTCGTTCTGGCATTGATTTTGAGCCAAAATTCAAAAATAAAATAAAATTAGTCAGGCTGGATCATTTAGAGAACAAAAACGCCAGAGCTCGATGAAACGATCTTTGCAAGAAATCGCGCAGAATTTTGTTTGGCGAGACGGTAACAACGGCATTGCGAACGATCCCTAAACACCGTATTGCAATTGAATAACAATTGCTCCTAGACTCGATGGTCAAATGGATTACAACATATCATAATCTTCTTGTTGCCTGCGTTGATTTGGAAGGACTTAAGCATCAGTACAATCCGACCTACATAAAAACCAGCCGCACACAGTTACCTCTGGTTAAAAGTAAACAACAGCTGATATTCATTTGGCTAAAATGAAATTCTGTTCTGGCATTCTGAATAATCAAGATGAAAATGACATTGGGTGGAAAAATAAACATCAAAACATATTGATCAACAAAAGTTCATTTGCTCATATTCACTGGTTGCTTGGATCTGTCATTTTGATTTTCGTTTGGAGTATATAGGTTTTCGATGCAACCTAGCTCGAAAATATATGCTTTTGAGCTAAACGAAGATGATTTTTATCAACACTGGTCTAGCAGCAACATAATTTTGTTTTTTTCATTATCCTAAAGGTTCTGAATCAGAAATTGACGAAGATGTGTGCTTGCAGCATGATAGGGAGTATTATGTTTGACATCCTGTTTGTAACACGTGAGCGATAAAATGATAGATTTGATCAGACACAGTTAATTAATGGAAACCCTAACTTATAATTGAAATACCTCAAGATAACGTTCTTGGCGCATGGTTCGTTTTGGCAGAACCCCGTCCAAATGTGGGAAATTGTTTAAATTTTCATAAAAAATACCATAACATTTAAAAAAAAATCCGAAAAACAATTAATTTAAAAATTTAAATTCATTTTCTCAAAAACGTATTTTTTTAAATTGCTCAAAAAAATTATGTGGATAGCCCTTACAATTTCCAACAAATCACATTGGAAGTTGGGCACTTTTAAAAGGAATTTTTTTTCTGGCATTTCATGTTTTCTTTGAAAAAAATGTTAAAATAGTTATATAACGTATTCGACAAAGTTTTAGATCTCATTAAAACATGAACTTAGTCGAAGACATCAACTTTCTTCTATAGTTTCTGGAATACATTGCATTATTGTATAGAGCAATTCCAAATGAATTCGTCTTAAAAATGCATGGTTTTTCAACATTTCTTACCGTTTATCCGAAACGGTCTACAACACGAGACAATTTTGTTGCAATCCATTATGGTATACTATTATTGAATCTATGAGAACCCCCGCAGACTGCTGACGTTTGTCGCCCGATAGATTGGTCGGACGACTTAATCAGTATGGCGCGATATATGCGCGACATATGCGCTAGGGTGGCAATGGATGTATGGAAAAAAATTCATCATCGAATTCCAAGAACAAATCTCAGTTTCTTGGATATGCTATGTAAAAAAGCCTCAGCTTTCAAGAAAAAATATAAAAAATATAGCGCCCTCGGTTCCTAAACCACGTAAAGTATAGAAAACAGACAGAATCAATAATCCCGAAAACAAAATTCATTTTCTTCGCAAATATAATATTTTTCCAAACAAGTCTAGTTCATTGGCTTTAGTTTGATATATCGATAATCTGAAGCGGTCTAGTAGTTCAAATGTTATGAATTTTTGCGAATAGGAAAAAAAAGGAAAATGTGATATTCCAAACTATCGGTTAACTTTGAAAAACCATAACTTAAAAAATAAAAAGAACACATCTCTGATTTTGAGATATTTTGTGTAAAAAACTTCTAGAAAAAAATATAAAAAATATAGCGCCCTTGGTTCCGAGATCATGAAAAACAAATACAATAGATAATAACGGAATTTCATGTAAATATAAATTATTAGGATTTACATGTGCAGTAAACTTTATTCTATTTAGAAACATGCGAAGAGCACGTCAAACGCGAGAATTTACACACGAAAATGTTACGAGTAAAACATTATTTCTTCACGAGTCTTCACAAAAAATGCCGTATATTTTTGAAACTATACTGCCGTTCAACGCATAGTTATCCCATGTTCCAAAGTTTCTGTGAAAAACGCAATCAAAGTGTTCTAGCATATTTGTCTGCCAGAAGCTTTAAGCATTTCAATTTAGCAATACACCTGTTTTTTTATGAGCAGTACACCATTGTCTAATAAATTGTGAAAAGTTCCCCTCATTTGAATCAATTAAGCTTGATTATAAGATTAAAAGTTCATGATGGGACAGTTGGTCGGGGTTCTGCCAAAGCGAACCAAGCGCCAATTTTTTTCAAAATTGGGATATGTACACCACTGCACTATGGTCCAGGAGGTGCATTTAAGTGGAAATTAGCATCTAGAGCTCGACAGTGATTCTCTAGACAAAAACTGTCTTCGACAAAGTTGTTACATATAATAGAGCGCTCATTTTTATGTTATCAAAAATAGGGTGACCAAAATTTTCGATGAAATGAAAAATCTAACTTTCTTATCTTTATAGATAGAGGTAAACATAGTTCGACAATATTGTAGCCCTGGTTATTTTAAGTAACTTTGTGGAACAATATTTCTTTCTATCTCTTCAAATAACCGATATAGCGCTTTTTCTCTAGGTTGAGTTAGGGTTACCATGAAAAAAAGGTTTTTTTGCTCTAACTTTTATATGTAAAATTCTACATCAAAACTGTATTTGAATGGTCTTTAGAGCTTTCCAATCCACGCATTTTACGGTGCATAACTTGTATGTATCTTAATTCTACTCAAAGTTATTGATGTTTTTTCCTCGAAAACACGACCTCTTCATTTGCTAGTCGTTCTTTTTGGGGCAAACATAATAAAAAATTATTGATGGCATGTTAAGGAGCACATTTGACTCTACATAAGGTGTAACTTCCAAAAGAGTGTTATTTTTTGTATTTGAGCAAATTAAATTTGAAATTATGAGTTTTTGCATATAAATGAACAAGTTGCAATTTTTAAATGCATATAGTAAGCGTAAACTTTAAAGCAGCATCACTTCAGTTCAGTCTCATAGCCACTCAACATGGAGGTTCAAAGAAGACACATATTTGTTTTTGTTTTCGGTGGACGAAATATAGAAGACGTTATACAATTATTACGAGAAAAATGCCAAGATATATGTGTTTTGAGTGCCAGAAAGTGCCTGAAAAGCCAAATGCTGAGCCAAAGGATGAAGCGTAACCGTGTTCGGGAGATTACAGAAAAAAATTCTGCTGAAGAACTGGGCTTCGCAACAGCTTCGGATCCAGTATTATCTCTTAGTAATAGGCAAACACCAGAGTATTCCGATCTTCTGATTCCGGAAAATGCTAAGCATTTGATTTTGTAGTTTTTTATTTGTATGATTTTTATTTATTACGATGAATTTAATTTCCATTATAACAACTAAAACAGGTTAATATGTACATACGGAAGATTATAAAAATAAATTTGCATAAAACAATAGGAACAACAAAAGTTTGGTAAAATAATGTCATCAATCAACTCATCGCCAGTAAAATATGTCAATATATTACTAAAAAATAACACGTCGAGCCCCGAGTTGTTCTTCATACGGTTTCTATTCAGGAAGCATTTGATAATTGGTCGGTCCCGCTTTTCTTTTTATACAATAAATATATTTTGTTGTAGAAAAAGAAAATAGTCAGAAATTTTTCTCGTAATAATTGTATAACGTCTTCTATATTTCGTCCACCGAAAAAGGAAATCAACAATGTGTCTTCTTTGAACCTCCATGTTGAATGGCTATAAGACTGAACTGAAGTAATGCTGCTGTAAAGTCTACGCTTACTATTGGGAAAAAACTATCAATTTTGACGAAAGTCTGTGATCCACTATATCGGTTTGACATGAAATGGCTGTAAAATCGAGTCCGCCTGTACTGTACTGTTTTCTGAATTTGAGAAATAAAGGTAGGTATTGGTAGCGTAAAATTATAGCATATTTCAGGATATAATAAAAACCCGCCAGGTACAGTGTAGATTATTGCTCTACTTGAATCTTGTTGAGAAACGAGATGGGCTTCATAAAAACATCGAATTTTGACACAGATTCGGAAAGGGGTTTCTCAGAAAGAAACCTTGAGCTGTCATCTTTCGGTCGGAACCGTGAATTCGCCGATCCAATCGGTGCACCCCTTTCCTTCCTGCGCTGTACAACAACACTCTCACGTTCGCTCGTAGCACGAAAGAAGTTCAACTGTCGTTGTTATGTTCCCTACTAAGCTGCACCGTGTCCTTGTACGTCGGACGGATCGGCATCAGATGGCATCGGCAGCAGTAACAGCAACAGCAAAAACATCACATCCCGCGCGCGATTCTGACGAATGGATGTAGGACGGCTTTGTGTGTGTGGGGAGGGCAAGGAGAGCAGAGAAATGGAGCCCGTGATTGGGATGAGAGTGGGCGGTAAAATTGCTATGGCCACCCCGACCGTGTGATCGTGGGGGCGTTGGGTGGTGAAAGTACGTAGAGTGCTTGGTGATACTCATTTTAGGCAACAAGATTTTGGCAAAGCTTTGCAGTGTGTGGTGGAGAAAAGTGGGGGGAAACAATATGGATATTTGACGTATCAACCAGGACTTTTGATAGCTTTCGATGTGAATTACGCGAGACGGACGGATATAGAAATCAGATACACAGGAGATTACGCAAGGCTGACCTGCACAGTGATGCGACAATCGAATATAATTTTTTAAAATAAAGAACGCGTGCACGCGATGAAATCTAGAAATGGCGATTGATTTTGAGAGATGAATTCATGGAAATGTAAAAAAGTTTTGTTTTCAATAACCACTCATGAATAATTTTCACTTCAGTAGATCACTTCAAATAGCAATAAAACATGCGATCTCCCTACCCTATCCATTGTCATCGGAAACACAAACGGTCGTACTCAATGCCACCACTTCCTACTGGGCAAAACAGGGCATAGAAAGTGAAAAATTGGTTTCAACTTATCCGCACATACAATTGGCCTTCAAAATGTCATTACAGCAATCACGGGGTCAAGCTTCGCAGACGACAATTGACACCACAAGTGGGACCAAATGAGCACGATTGAACTCACAAATGAACCGAAGCCAGACACGTCCCACGAGCTTTTCCTGCGTGAATGGAACATCGGAAAACAGCCTGGGACAGGTTTGCAATTGGACCATCTTTTATTCACATATTATCCGTTTGTTTTTGTAGTAACGAAGTGTTGGGAATTTTCGACAAAACTTAGAAAATACAAATAAAAAAGACGGGTGGGTAATGTCGGGGACATAACCGGAGTGACGTAGGACTATACAATGGGGACAGCTATTTTTAAATATATTTTAAATATATTGTTTTATTTTCTTCTCCTACGTGAATACCTACCTATCTACCTGAAAAATGGATTAGTTTACTGTTTACTCTTTATGAATATGTTGATGGTTCTGAAAAGAACCTTTGGTGTTGTGTTTTTGTTATCACTCGATATTCCCATCTTGTTCGGTTAAACCTTCCTGTTTAGCTATTGCGTTTGCCACTCGCCACAGCTTTCACAGTTGGAAAATTTCTTCCCATCCAGCTTGTGACATGTTGTTCAGTAAATTACATTTAATGCGACGTGCCGGAGAAACACTTTGCCACTCACTGAAACTAATTGTTGCCTTGATGAGCGCAGAACCGAAGCTGCTCTGTTCTTGATGCGGGTTTTCTAATTGTCGTGAGCAGCTTTGCAAGCCAACTCGAGCACTCCGACGGCCGAACTCTATAATCGCTGTTAGGTATACTTGGATGCTCCGGCACCAATCCGTTCGGCCTAGTTACCCTTGCGGAGCAATCAGTGAATGCGACCAACAGGGAACTGGAGACCTGCACGGTTCGAGTGAGACTTTGCCTTTCCCTTAACTTGTCCTCCTTTGTTACGTCCACGATGCGTACAACCACACGGGTTTACGGTTTGAAAGAAAATAAGATATTTTTTTGGGTCCGCGTGTTTTATACTCTAGCGGTACACACTCACAGGATAGAGACAAATCGGCAGACTCAGCCAGAGGGGCGAGTCCAACGAGACGAACGAATGAGCGTTAAAAGGGAGCGATGGCAAAAAAATACATTCATTACGATTTGTTCGCTCGTTGGATTCACATGCAGGCTAAAAAGGGTCCTTTTCAGGATCACGAAATTATCTTCAATCTAAAGAGTTTATTGTTTTGTTATCACTCGATATCCCCATCTTGTTCGGCTAAACCTTTCTGTTTATCGATTGCATTTGCCACTCGCCACAGCTTTCACAGTTGGAAAATTTCTTCCCATCCAGCTTGTGACATATTTTACAGTAAATTACATTCAATGGCACGTCGCATTACCACCACTCAATATCGGATTGGAGGTAATTTTAACCTGTAATTGAACATTTGCGATGACAGTGGAACAGTGTCGACTTTCAATGTGGGGTCATAATTTGGACCCCGAACTCTATGTTTACAAAAATGTTCAACTAAATATGTCGCATTACAGGTCCGTCCAATTAGCTAAATGTCGAGATAAGTGTAAATTACTGTACTTTCAATCTAGAAGCAATTTAAGAATTGGTGAAAATCAATAAGCTCAGAACAACTGCCAAATTCACATACTCATCAGATCCTGGCAAACAAATTATGAAAAAATCAATTTGTGTTTTATTATTATTTTGGATAATGTTTTAGAAAGCATTGAACAGTATTTCCTAAACTCTTTTTTGGAAGGTTTAATGGCCCTGAAAAGCGCCTTGTTTTATGGAATGGTTCCAATTTAGAAAACTTAGTACTCGTAGTTTTGAAAAAAACCATTTCGAACGCCCTCGATGCCGCCTTGTTCTGGATTTGCCACCAAAGCAGTTTGTATAAAGAACAAACTTTTTTCTTCTGCTACCTGATGCCGTTTTGCGATTGCGTTTTTGCCACTCGCCACTCGCTGCAACTGCCTGCTGTCTTGATTGTCCACCGAACCGAATGTGTTCTGTTCCGAATGCGGGTTTTCTTATCGTCGCGAGCAGCTTTGCCAGCTAACTCGATCACTTCGGCGGCCGAAACTATATAACGCCGGCTAGGTGGACTGGTGCACTGGTACTAACGCGCTCGGCCTAGCTACCCTTGCGGGGAATTCCAGATCAACACGGTTCGAGCGGGATTTTGCCTTTCCCTTCACTTTTCCTCCTTTACCATGTCCAGACATGGCTGCTTGGGTTGGTTTGTTGATGTGTTGTGATGCGAACCGATGTGGTGTACGGTTTGAATGAGAATGATCGTTACGGCAGCGGAGCGGGGATTTTTAAGCTGACTGGCTGGCTCGAGAATTACGCATGTGTGAGACTGCGACCAATGTTTCGTTCATTGTTTTCTTTTTCCTTTCCAATCGTGCTTCATTCTATTTCGCTGCTGCTCTGGTTGCCCGTTTTGGTCGGTACGATTTGAGGAGCACAAAATGGACCAATCAAAAATGGGCACATAGTGCATTTTGACAATGCTTGATATTTCACAATTATTCAATTATTTATCTTAAGTAAAATGAAATGTTATTCGTTATGATAGATGCGTAGATATATTTCCTATCAATTGATGCAAAATCCTTTGCGATCTATTGAGAAATGCTCGAGTTATAAGCGTTCCAAATCTTGCATTTTTTCCTACTTGTTCAGTGCCTAGATTTCCATTTCACCCCCTATATTTTCCGGTTAGACGTAGTCCTACGTCAAAAGAAAAAAATGGGCAACAATTGATGTATTTTTTCGTAGATTTGATCCATTGAGCATTCGGGCATATGATTCTTTCATATAACACACATGATGCGATACGATGCCAATTTCCAACTCATCTCTGAGTTGGTAACACCTCTTATAATTTACCTCAACTCTTGATTGTTAATTGTTTAAGGGGAGACCTCGGTATGGAAGGTCGAAAAATAATCGATTTTTTTTTTTGCATTTTTGGAAAGATTATGCCAGCAGAAATGTTGTCATAATTTCTCGATATTTGACTTGGAAGTAACAGCCAAAAGTATGAGGGCACCCCAAGGGATATAGTTTGCTGTACGAATTTTTAAACGCGTTTTAAAATGTTTTGTATTTCAGTTGGTGGTATCGATATCTCGGGATCTACTCGACCGATTTGATGAATTATTTTTATCAGCATGTACAAATAGCCGTTTTTTGATATCTCATTTTTTCAATTTTTCATGGAGTCTCGATCGTGCAGGGGTGCGGATGTGTTTTTCCTTCGCTCCACATTCGGTTCGTTATTCGTCACATGACACGTTTAAACGTGTTCCGGTTGTCTGTGCCGTACGCCGGATACAATTGGTTGGTGTGAAATATCGATTTGATTTTTTTTTGTTATCTGTATTTTAGTGACTTTCAACACATTTGGCCGGTTCGTCACATTGCTTCCATTTTTGGAAGAATGTCGGGAGTGAGAATTGAACTCGTGACCTTTAGCGTGAGAGGTATGGATGTTACCACTACGCCAGATCGCCTCCATCATATCGATTTGTTCTAATTTAATCAGAGTTTATCGAAATCGAAATGTGTGAAAATGTGAAGCTTGATTTTATAGTGGTGAAGTTTTTGGTGATTTTCCTCGCAAAGTGGAGTATTTTGAATAGAAAGGCATGCAGTAAGAACGGTTATTTTCCGTACTCGATGCTCTATTTATGAGAGAGACGGGGAACCACGAACGCATTCGCATTCAGTATTTGTGAGAATAAATAAGATTTACAGATTAGGTTTGAAAAATCAGTGAAAATATAGTGTTTCTTATTGGACAAATTCATTTTTTATTCCCGTATTAGTGCATTTATTAGGCTCATTTGATTCTATTATGCTGTGTTCCGTTTTTGCCACCGCGTTATTAAATGTCTCGTAATCGTGTGGGTATATATGTGTGTGTGCGGAATAAATTTAATGAGCCCGTTCCGAAACGTATACGAATATATTGTGTCGAAGTGTGTGTTATGGTGTTCAGTAGTGTCTTGTTGTGTTAGTGTTCTCTGTGGCAGTGAATTCGTATAATTTTATTTATTTTGATGGTGCAAAGTGCTATCTACTTTCGTCCGACTGGCTCAGACCTTGTGCGTACTGCAGTGATGGTATCACCACAGAAGGAATGGCAGGCATGAAGTTTTCTTAGTTGTAATATATTCTGGTAGGTTTTCTTTGGGATGACTTTTGTGATTTGGATGTGGTTTTGGATGGTACTGGTGTTGGGGGCGGGTCCTGAGGATGCATGAGTGCTGGTTCGCACTGCTCTCGTTTTTTTCTGGTTCTTCCTGTCGTCGGATGAGGGAGTAGTGCTGCCGTTGTGGTGGTTGCGTTCTTGCATTAGTTTTTGTAGCTGGGTGTATAGTTTGGTGGTCCGTTTGGGAGGCCGGAGTTTTGTGGGGAGGGTTTTTTGGTTCTTCGACTGTTAAATTTAGTTTAATTTAATAGAGAATCATATTCTATAATTCTTTAAATCCGTTCTTCTATAATAATTATTCAGTTAATTCATTCTATTATTCATAAATTCTTCAATAATTTAATTGTTGGATTTTTTAATTCTCTTACTATTTTTTAAAATTCTTTGGTTAATTCCCGCCGTCACGGTTGTAGTTTGATAAAGAGTACGCTCGATAATTAACGGAACATATTTCCGATCCTATTGATCCTCAAGGAGTTCTTTCGGTTACCTTCTTAGGTTACCCAAAAATAAAAATAAAGAATACGCATGATGAATAACGATATATATCTTCGGTCTTATTGGTTTTACAGAAGTTCTCTCGCTTACCTTCCCAGGATTCCTAAAAATAATTCTTCGCCTCTGCGATTGGAGTTCTATAAACATTTTATGAAGTACGAAATATATAACCAATTCGATCTGTTGGTTACCTTCTCAGGTTTCCTGTAGTTAACTCTCCACCGTCGCTATTTCAATGAAAAGTACGCGCGATAAGTTATAGGAATTTGAATGATTGGATGGTTGAGGGATTGATAATGTTCAGTAGTGTTTGCTTGTTTACAAAATTCTGGTTCCTTGGATGGACTATCGAACTACACAAACAAAATTCTAGGGCTAGGTGTAGGGATGCGGTGCTATAACTTCGGTGCTGCTCTTCCGGCTGGTGATGGGGAGGACTGGAGGGATGCGGGAGTGGTGTGGACCGGCATTCATATATTTTCGGAGCTTGCCCTTTATATTAGTTTTTGTCTGGTATCACATCTGAACCGTGAGAGTTGTTCTGGAGAATTTGGTAGGAATCCTTTTGATGAATTGACAAATAAACAAATATTTACCTAAACATAATCTCTGGTTCAGGTCGATCACGGAGAGCAACTACTAATTGTACAGTCTACCCAAGCTCAAGCTCTAATTTTTTCAATTTTCATGAATAATAACTTATTTTTAGCAAAAATGGCAGCCATTTTGACAATTTTTCGAATTTTCAAAAACCCCTCGATAACGCTTTAGGTACCATCCTAAAGTTTCAAAATATTCAATGTCTGCGATAAAATTTTTCCACACTTTTCTTTACAAATCGATGACCCGCAAAAGAGCCAACGTTTTGAGTGGTTTCAGTTGGTGATGGATCATTCTTAATTGATTCTTGCCCTCACGAGAGTAATACACAAGCTGGAAATATGTCGCAATTTGTTTCCTTTGTACTGATTATGAATCGCGAAAGTTATAGTACTTCTATGTATCTAAAAGCTATATGAATTTTAAAGTTTATCCATCCATAGCCTTAAAAAAAACAATTAGAAGATGAAAGCCAACACGCTCGTAGCTTTTGGGCAGATGTCCCACACACCTGTTTATTTTCACTTCTTCTTCTTCTTAAATGGCACTAATTTTCCTAGAGGATCTTCGCCGTCTCAATGTAGTATAACTTGCGTGCTTAGTTGAGATTTCTATGCCAAATAACACGCCTTGAATGCATACCGAGCTATAGCCATTTTTGTGATGCGGTATCTAACCTGGTACGGCCATAACAATGAACTTCAAACGCGTTTTTCTCGAAACAAGTTTTTTTTTCAAATTCTCGTACACGATATCTGAAGTTCTGTTGAACCGATTCATGTCAAGTTTATATGAATACATTCTGTGCGCATTTCTCTATCGCATGAAGCAATAAAAAACTACATTTTTTACTGTTTTTTAAAAAAAATTTAAGCTACATTTCTTTCTTCAAACAGCCGCCATTTTATCATAAAACATATTTTTTACTTGTCCGAGGTTCAGGCGATAGCGGCATCTTTACTGATTCAGAATCTGTTCGTTTTTCTTAGTTTCAGATAACCAGAAGGGTTGGAATCGTGTACGCCATGGCACAACTTTTTTTGAACCTCCTTAACTTCATCTGCCTGTAACTATTCTGATTATGAATATTTTTTGCCGTCCAAACTTTGTTTTCTTGGTAAAGGATGGAATAATCAAATAATGGTAGAATGGATACCGTAAGTTTTGTTCTTACGGAGCACGAAAAAACGTTCGAAATTCGTGTCTCTACAAGGAAAATGCTCTATTTATCATTTAGATTTATAATAACGCCTCCAAAATAGGCTTCTTCTGAAGCAATACACTTTTTCTAACGAGTATTCCGGTCAGGGAAACACTTGGCTCTATTGGCACTAGTCTTGCTACGACTTTTCACATACACAAAACATCAACCCAAATATGACGAACGGTCTCGTAAGAGATTTTTAATCCAGAGGCTAGCTCTCTCAATCCTCAATGACGATTTCCGAGCACCATCTATTTTATTTTGTCGACGTTTTCATCAGTTGAAGAGGTAGATAGTCGTTATGGTGCCAATGAATGTATGGGAAACAATCGAGCATAAATTTTCAAAAAGTTACCCCATAAAAAATGTTTACCACCTCGAAAAAATACCCTATGCAAAATTTCAGCTCATTCGGACTTAAGGTAGAGTAACGCAAAGCGGTCAAAGTTTGAATTTTTTGAAAATCGAAAAATCATCCAAGAGAGTAAAGGCCAAAGGGTTTTCGAAAAAAAAATGTATGTCAAATATCTTAAAATTGCATGAAACGAGATTTACTGTCATCTCGATTTTTTTCAAAAATCGACACTCTGGGACTTTTTGGTTTTCAAAAAACTCAAATTTTAACGTCTGGGACACTAGTAAATGAAGTCCGATTGAACTAATGTTTCGCATTGGGTGTTTCATCGTGCAAATAAACAGTTCGCCCGAAGTTTCGTATGAAAAAAACCTTGACTCATTTTCTTTGGCACCCTAAACCATGCGTCCTGTTTCGTGTTGCGAAAAAAGACAAAGTCCCAGTGTGTCGATTTTTGACCAAAAAAATTAGATGACAGTAAATCTCGACGTTTCATGCAATTTTACGACATTTGGCATCAACAATTTTTTTTTTCGAAAACCCCGATTTCCTTTACGAATTGTGAACATTTTTTATGGGGTTACTTTTTGAAATTCAAGATGACCATTTTCATTGGCGCTCTAATGGTCGTCCTTGGCGTGGTAAATCATTCTTCTCTTCACGGCCATATTCGAGGAATCGACACAGCAGCAATATTTTCAAATTCATTCTCAGCTTCAACACAAAATAGTGTTCAATGAGCGCTGTCTAGATGAAAACTAAAAATCGAAACCACACAGCATAATAATTGTCTTGATGAAACATGACGTCGAATTGCTTACAAGAATGTGACTTGTTGCATTGTGCGAGAATGTGAGTAGCTAGTAAAATCAGCAAAACATGCCTGTTTTATTCATTGCATTGTTTACTTGTTTTACTGTTTTACAATATGTCTTAGAAAAAAAATGCTGGGAATATCTCCCTTTAAATAAGGGTATTCGAAATAAAAATCCATTCAATAATTGAAGAAATGTTAACGTTCAAAATTTGTTGCACCTTTTCCATCCCAAACATTGAAATGGGACCTTACATTGGAAGGTTAGCCGTAGTCCTACATTGAAGGATGTTTTAACTTTAGTATGTGTACGTAAGAGCCTTCAAAACCAGGAATCATTCTTTTTAATTCCAACGTCAGAAGGGTCTTCGTAGCCACTTGGTTGTGTGTTCGCTTACTAAGTGATCGATTGCGAGGTCAAACTCAGGGCCCTCAATTGACCATCTTTGAATAGCTACAAATATCGATTCATCCATACAACTGCTCTGCTCTGCGAGAAACATCAGGCTGTTGTGCTATTAACAAAAGTTGATGAACGCTCATCTTATTTCCTAACAAGGATAAGACATCTATTGAGTGTTTTGGTCGAAAAATTATTCAAGATTACCTTAGCATGGGTTCCTTCTCATTGCTCGATTCCGGGAAATGAGAAAACGGACTCGCTAGCTAAGGTGGGCGTTTCAGAAGGCACACTTTTTGAAAGGCAAATTGCTTATAATGATTTTTTTCACATTCCTCGTCAGCACACACTCGTAAGTTGGCAGCGCATGTGGAGGGAAGATGAATTCGGTCGTTGGTTACACACGATTATCCCTAAGGTCTCGACGAGTGCATGGTTTAAGGGATTGAATGTAGGTCGTGATTTCGTTCGCGTGATATCTCGGCTTATGTCCAATCACTACAACTTAAACGCGCATCTTTATCGCATTGGGCTCGCAGCAAACAATCTTTGTGATTGTGGCGATGGCTACCACGACATCGAGCATGTTGTCTGGTCGTGTATCCGGTTACATGCTGCCCGCTCTCAGCTCACCAGAGCATTGAGGGCACTATGTAGACAATCGGTTATCCCCGTCCGGGATATCTTAGGTAGCCGCGATTCTGATCTTCTGCTTCATCTATACCTGTTCCTCAGAAACGCCGATGTCAACGTTTAATGATGTTTCCTCCGTTGTATCCCTGTATCATATCCCTTCTATCCGATCGATAAACTTTTACTTAGCGGCAATACATACACATACTCTTTACAGATACACAGGTCGAAGGTTGTGCAGGCCACTGAACATTCAACAAGAGCCAAAGGTTGTACCGCTCATGACAACTCTACACGAGCTGAAGATTGTACCGCCCAGTGACTATTCTACCCTGGATTCCTCGAGTCAAGAGAGATGCACCACGATTGATATGAGGTTCAGAATAGGGGGCGTTGCTGATTAATGATCAGTTGTACCCCAACAGGAAGTATCCCATGTCGGCCACACATACATAGTACTGGAGACTGCAACATCCCTATTATGAGAATCTTTGTAATACTAACCTCGAGCCAACCGCGAGTAACCGGTTACATATTACTAACATAGTCGTAAGACAAAAATTGTCAAAATATTGAACTACCGGCCCCGTCAGGCTAACGCCATATGTGCCTTAATAAAATATATATTTTGGGAAAAAAAACCCAACAATGATCAATATCAACTGTCTCCACTGTCCGGTCTGCTGAACAATGAAAAAACAGAAAGAATACCCTTACGCCTAAATGGCTACTACTACTATGTAATTTACAGTGTATAGAACCATAAACATGTACATTAGGGTGCCAATGAATGTATGGGAAAAAATCGACCCTAAAATTTCAAAAAGTTACACAATGTTCACCGCCTTGAAAAAACACCCTCTGCCGAATTTCAGCTCAATCGGGCTTAAGGGAGAGTGGTGCAAAGCGGTCAAAATTTGAGTTTTTTGAAAATCGAAAAATTATCCAAGGGGGAGTGAAAGAAATCAAGGTTTTCGAAAAAAAAAAATTATGCCAAATGTCTTAAAATTGCAAAAAACGTCGAGATCTAGTATCATCTCGAAAAAAAATTTTTCTCAAAAATCGGCACTCTAGGACTTTTTTTTCGGAATGCGAAACGAAAAATATGGTTTAGGGTGCCAATAAAAATAGTTATCTCGATTTTTCATTCGGAACTTGCTATGAAATGTTGATTTGCACGATAATATACCCTATGCAAAATATTAGCTCCCCCTTGGATGATTTTTCGATTTTCAAAAAACTCAAACTTTGACCGCTTCGCGCCACTCTCCCTTAAGTCCGATTGAGCTGATATTTTGAATAGCCTAGAATATGAAATTCTGATGATTAAAAGTGGTAATTTAAAAAATGATTTTTATCCCCAGTTCGAAATATCGAAGACAAATTTACAGAAATTTAGATATTTTGAACAAACCAAAAAATAAGAGTTTTCAAAATAAAAGTGGAATAATGTAGAAAGAGAGTTATTTATTTTTTCCCGGGATCTTAACCATCATCGATCATAGTTTGAAACTTCCACTAGAGAATCGTTTTAGACCATCTTCAAAACCACTCTAAGGTATGGCAAAAAGAAAAAAATGATATCATGCAACTATTATGCTTGCCTTATCCGGCGCACAGACAGCCAAGCATGCCTCCTACCGTCCCCTCCTTCGTGTTCAAGCATAAAAAGTCGCTTACCTGGAAAGAAAACAAGAGAATTTTTTTCACCAAATTAGAATTGTTACACTTTCTGTATTTATTCTCGGAAAGGTTCTTCTTCAGAAACGAAGAAGTGGAAACACACGACCAAATGGATTCCAAGTATCGGGATATTGATAAGAACGCGATTTGCTTCAGAATGTGGCGGAGTTTACACTTCACAACAACCATTGAGCCTCTCTTCTTCAATGTATAGCAGCGAGGGTTTTGTGTGCACCCCTCTCTCCTGCAGTTGGTTGAGCCAGTTTTGACCATTGATTCATTGACTTCAGCCGTGCGGCAACGGTTACCGGTTTTTGCGGCACTCGTTGTGATCACGACCTGCTCAGCCGCGAATAAAGTTCATTCACTTCAAGCAGGTTTCAACAAGCTGAGATCCTCCTCCTAGACTGAGAAAACTTTCCCTCGAGAATCGTGCGCATCACAAATCGGTTGCTCCCTCAACCATTACAATTATGTAATATACGCTCAACAGGTTTATGTTTGTATATTTTGTTTTCCATTTCACGCCTTTCAGCGACAAAAAATCCTGTCGTCAGTTATTATCGGCCATAAAAAGCAACATAACAAGACGTTATTGGGCAATAAAAATTTCTGCCACCCCGAAGCGGTGCATGAAGTATCGATGAACGGTAGTGGAAGACCATTTGCGGGTATAGGAACCACAACTCAAGCTGGTTAGCTGCTATCATAACGAAGGCAGTTGGGATTTTTTTCTTGATGAATTCGATGAGTAACTTCATCACGCCCCTATGAACACACGAGAAGATATCGAGCGGGATCGCATGTTTCAAGGTCTTTGCCATCGATTGATTTAACGATGGAATTTTTTTCATTGAAGAGTAGCGCCATGTACCACATTTATTACAGGTGAATAGGTATTAATAGGCGGTAGATGATATCTTCCGAATTGCTTTGATGGAAACATTCCGTAGAAGCTCTTGGAATTGCATCCGGTGCCTCTGGGCGAATCTGTACTTTCATTATCTGAAATCGAAATGTGAAAATGCTTGCTTTTAATAGTTATTAAATTAAAAAATGTTGAAAAAAATAACACAGAAATCTCTGAAAAATTTCAAGTCCTAGTGTGCCATAGTTTGGAATTCGAAAGTCGTATTCAGAATCCCTTACACCGAAATATACATCTGCGATGTGAAATTTGGAATACAAAAGTACTGGAATTTACTGGAGATAAAATCTCATGAATATTTCATGAATATAAAAATACAGTAGAACCCCGATTATCCGCGGAATTGTCGGTAAGATAACCGCGAATGATTAAAATCACGGATAACGCAATAATGGATTGATAATAAGATGCAAACACGAACAAAAAAAAACTCAGTATGACAACTATGTGTTATTAATACAAAAATCATTAAGCTATCCATCTGTAAGCTCTTGTAGACCAGCGAACAGATCATGTGAAGGGCACGACCAAAACAAAAGAGCATGAGCTTACCACTCACTGACAAATTTCGGGAAGGCCTATAGATTTATCATGGAAGCCACTTTCGCAAATCATCCGCTCGCGGATAATCGGAGTTTTTCTGTACTTCCTTACAAAAAACATATCGGGGGTTGTGTCCGAGACACGACTGAATTGTTAATGTAGGACTACACCCTCGCAAGAACAATACACAAGCTAGACATATGTTGCAATTTGTTTTCTCACGTCAATGCATCGAAAATTTATCGCGAACGCTGTATCCGTGAACTTCTTCGCATTTGATACATATAAAGTTATAGTTTTGTTCCTTATCTCAAAATATTACACCCGTGTTTCTATTGTTCTATTAGGGTTGGCCATTTTCATTTTAACCCTTCACGTACAACATCGAGTCTCACTCGATATGGAATGATTGTGCCAAAACGTACAATATCGAGTCTCTCTCGTGGCGTGCTTGCATATCACAAGGCGCTAAGACGCTCAGCAGAGTAGTGAAATTACTCGATGCGTGACCCATCGAAGCGTTTGCATTTGGTCCGCTCTTTTGAAAATTAAATCGTACGGGAAGGGGTTAAGGTGGTCCAAAAAATCATCTTTTTCTCTTTTTTCTAAAAATTGTTTTCTGACGTAGGACTACGTCTTTCATTTCTGTACCGGGGTGTAAATTCAAAGCTTCGAAAACGAGAGAGTGACGCTGGACTGCAAGGTTTTGAACGTTCATAGCCTTTTACCGGCTGAATGGAATGGAATAATAATCACTTCATCCGAAAGATAAAATGTCAACGAATTATATGATTGTCATTTATTGGTCCAAAAAATCCAAATCCAAATAGCTTAAAAATTGCTTTGAAAGCAAGCTATTGAAATCATAACAATCTTGCTCATTGATGATGATTGGTGATCGCAATGTGTTCCCGAACACGGACGCAAAATCTAGGCACCTGGAGAAACCGTCATAGCGAATACATGCAAGCTGTGATTTGTTTTGCCCGCTTGCATTAGTGTTTGAGAAACCATAGCGGACACACGCAAGGCGCGAGTACTTTCACTCGCATCAGTTTCTGTTCTGCTTTCGCATGGAACAGTCATAAAAAAATATTTGCGTGTGAATGCGTTCGAGCGAAGGAATATTCGCACCCATTTACGCATTCGGCTTGGTGTTCCCGTGATGCCATCCAATAGCATCAGTTTCTGTTCTGCTTTCGCATGGAACAGCCATGAAAAATTGCCACATCACCATAAAAACGAAATGAATTTTATGCAAGGTTTTATAGACTTTATTTCGTTTTCACCGTGAAATGGCGCCCTCAGTTTCTATTCTGCGTATGATCATGAAAAATATCGTGTCATTCTCATGAAAATCGAAATCCAAATCCAAAATCCAAAATCGCAAGGGTAATATTTTAAGTCTAGCTCATTGCCTTCAATTTGAGATGTCGATCATCTCAATCCGTCCAGTAGTTCAAATGTTATGAATTTTTGAAAAAAAGTGAAAAGACCGTCCCCCTAAGAAAACCAATTTTCATTTAAACGTCCTTCAGGATTTCCCCTATTTGTTGTACTACATATCATACATATCTCGGCATCTCTCTTCCTTGTTCATATTATCGCGGCTGCATAGGTTGCCCCACCAATCAAGCGTCCAACATAGCATGCAAACAGACCGATACACAGGTACAGTAAACCGAAAGCCCACATTTTTGCGTTCGGCGCTCTTCTAAAAAAACATACTCTTTGTGTTATTACTCGCCTCGGTTTGTGAAGCTGTCACCTTTGGCGGAGACCCCCTACTGGCACGCGAAACCAAATCGCACACGAAATTCCAGAACGACATTTGTTTTCATGGTGAACCGACGATGGCACTAAATTGTGTGGCTCAGAACTTGACCGCCATGGTGTCAGGACCAGGCGGTCAAGCGCCAGGAAGTGAGCAATTTGGTCGCGTCGACAGGGAAAACGAAGACATGTGATGACGCAAAACAAGGCAGAACCAGCGATGTTCTTTGCTTTGAGTATAGAATGAGACTGAAAAATTTTATCAGCAGAGATCCACTCTTCATACCCCAGAAAATATTTCCTTCGTTGTTTATATTAGCGCGACTACATAAGTTGCTCCTCATTGACGGCACGGGTGGGTAAGTACATGAATGAGCAGAGCAAATGTTTGCGAAAACGGAAATGCTTTTAATATTTTCATTAAATCAAACCATTTACGCGCCAGGGGATTGTAATGTTCAGCATATCAAATAAACCTTAGGGAATCTTCGATTCGTTTGGTCTGCAAATCGTCGAAATCCGTTCGCAGCAAAAATTGTTATGAACGTTAACTTTATTTCTTAAAAACGTGACCTGTTTTCTGTTTTGGCAACCTTAGTTAAAGACGTAGTCCTACGTCAAAATCAGTCACAATGTATATTGATCATATGACAATGTAAATCATAGTTTAAGGCGTTACCTCATGTAGGATATTTCAGAAAACAAAATGGAGAGGGGCGGTTGGCGGCCAGGTCAGATCACGTGGAATTTTTCGTAAGTGGTGCAATCTGACGTAAACAATTCGTTTTCTGTATATTCTATCAAAAAATTGATGTCCTTCGAATGTTGTCGTTTCTGTCATGTGATATCCATTGTGGAGGTTTATAAATAATTTCACACAACAAATCAAAACATCTGCAGTTTTTTTGTTGCAATTTCCACTACTCAAAGCCCAGTTCTTAATCAAAATCTGAAAGACCATCCATTTGGCTTTCTAATCGAGTTCCCATCAAAGTATGTGTGTTTTCTATGTCATGATAATCACCGGTAGTTAGAATTGAATCTATCCATTCGTCCATCCATCTGTGGTTTTTTTTCTATCGTTGTTGCCACAAGCATAGAATACCTGCTCGCTATTCCTACGCGTACCGAAAAATCGCAATGGCGCTGTTGTAATTGAGAGCGTAACGCGGGCTGCCAAGGATCGTACGTTCGTAATGCAGCTCTCCTCTCGGTATCGAACACGACGTTCCGAACGAACGGATGGACAAAGATTACGAAGGCAACAGAGTGAGGGCGCACAGCTTCGGTAATTAAAAGCAAACAAAACATGATTTATATTTCATTATAACGGAAAATTTGCCTTTTGCTGAGTGGATGCTTCCTGCCTCCGTCTATGCGAAGCTTCCAAGCGCAGACCACTTCGCTGTGGTAGGTAACGAATGAGCTTCCATTTTTTTCGACTTTCTCGCGTTACGACGGTGGTGGTGCGGTCTGGTAATCCATTTTCTTGTGGAATTAGAAAATTGCTCCAAATTAAAGGTTGGGAGGAAATGAAAGCCAATAATCAAATCAACATTTGGAATCGTGGGCTGGAAGCGAGCGCGAGGTCAAATCGTGATCGAAATTTCCGAGGATCCTGGGGTCAGTGGACGAACTGTTGGAGCAAGCTATTGTGAGTATTTGACAAGCGTCAAAATAAGTAGTAATTTGTAGTTATACCCGGAGATTGAGTATGGCTTTTTAATGAGAATATTTTGCCAAATTGTCGATTCTGACATTACCAGGATACGTTCTTCTAACTCACTGGTGGTTCAATCTCGCTGTTCCTTCAATACACTTGTTCAAGTGATCTTCGATTGAGGGTTCCTTGTTGGTTATTGTATGTGCTATTCATATATTTTTTATAAATTCAAAAAAATCGTTCTTGATAAAAATAAATCTTTATTTTCAAACTATTATTTTCAGTGTTTTTGTATGATATTTTTAATGAAAATTGAAACACTTAAACTTTCTTACATTTCATTCTTCAACCAACATTTTGTAGGTATCCGTTTTATAGGTTGTATCTGTTCAAAATTTCTCCGCAATCTAAGATGGCGCTCCTAAGACGAGTTGGCATGAAATTCGCCATAAAATAAAGTTAGAATAGCTCAGCATTACATCATTTCAAATTCCATAACTCGATTCACCTTCCATTTTTCAGGGTTTCAGAACCATAACACATTTTGTGATAACATTGTGACCAGTATATTAACCCAGCATTCGATAATTCTAATCAGATTTTCTAATCCCATCTGCCGTATAACCTGCTACTATCCACCCACCCTAGCAACACCAAGTGTGTCAAGTCTAGCTTTGGCTAACTTTCCACCCGAATGGGAGAAAATTGAATTTGGCCCTAGATTGGTTGGTGCGCGGCAGCAAAATGCGTTACGTTGTATGTGCCTCGAAAATGTGGTATAGTGCAAGACGCAGGAGGAGCATAACCTGGTCGGTTCCAGCCGGGGCTATCCGCAGCTTGAACCGGATCATGAATTATTCATTGCACGCACAGTACTTCCTTCCTGCACAAGAAACAGGGAAGGAGAGAAGCGCCCGCTTTGCGCCATCTTTTGGCTAAGCAGGGGATGAATACAGTATGTGTTCGTGTGTATCCTGTCACAATGAACAGATGTCAACACAATAAAGTCGCAGCAAAAATCAATTCCGAACCTGCTGTTGGCGTTGCTTTGCTTCAGTGTGTTGTTACCGCGACTAGGCGTAGTTCGTAGAATCGGTGAAATATTTGAACAGAATCAAACGAGCATGCATCTTACTCAATCGATCTGGTTCCGAGTCCCTAGGTTTATAGAGATTAATTAATGGAGTAAAATCTAAACGAAAACACAAGCCAAGAAAAATTATTAAACGAACAAAGTTAATCATATGAGAGTATATTTGATAGAAAAAGGTCCTTTTCGCTTGTGATACTTGCGGATCCAACACTATTCTCTTGGTCAGTTAACGTCGTGCAGGGAAACAGTTCCCGATAACAGATCATACGATACAGATGATATGTCAGTTCATTCTCAAAGAATAGGAACCACCAAGGAGGTTCGAAGTGAAAGTCTGCGCTTTTTTCCAACTTACAAAAATATTAAATTTAAATAATTTGGATCGAATACCCAAGTCGATTTTCTATGTCTTCTTCTTCTTCAATGGCACAACGGACAGCTGACGGCTGTCCGTTGTATGGCATGAAAATGATAACCCGTTGGCTGCTGCTACTGCTACCCGCTGCTGATGATGATATTCGTGATCAGGGCCCGGAATCTTCGAAGATGAAAAATGAAAATCGACTCTCCTCTCAGTAGCTTCGCTTCGACTAGGACTTTTTCGGTATTTGCCCTCTTCTTCTTGAATGGCGTTAACGTTCCCTGTGGAACTTTTGCCGTCTCAACATATGCATTAACTAGCCTCATTCATTAATACTTAGTTGAGATTTCTTAAGCCAAATAACACGCCTTGAATGTATTCCGAGGGACAAGCTCTAGAATACGCGTGACCACAGTGCAAGTCGGAGGAAATTTCTTTGACGAAAAATCCTCCGGCCAGAACGGGAATCGAACCCGAACACCCGGCATGATAATGTGAGACGCTAACCACTCGGCCACGGGTATTTGCCCTCATATGCCTTGAATTGACTAGACATAAATTGGCGAGCGTTAAGAGCGGGGATGAGTGATGAAATATTCTAGCAAATAGTTTCTCAAATTGAAGTGACTAATAAATACAAATCTGCCTCTGAACTAAAACCAACGAAGTAAGACAGTTATCAGGTATGCTATAAAGGTCCTCGCGTTAGTATTAGTAAATATCGTGCAAAAGAGCGCACACACACACTGCACGCTATTTTATACGTGTGAATAATTTTCGTGTACAATACAAAAAAAACTAGCTCACCTGTAGTGTATGTCAAACCACGTTGAACTAAAACATCTACTATAAGCATACGGGATACATGAGAGAGAGAGAAACGAATTCATTTTGAGGGGAGTCACTTCGAATTACAATGAAGTCCATTCGACGGGAAAAAATGAGATGAAATAGTCGAGTCGTAGAGTGAGAGAGCAACTAAACACCCGAATGACTGTTGAGTCATGTTGACGGAGAAACTGCTGGCAGAAGCCAAAAGCTGATTTCCAATTGAATACAAGGGTGAATTTCTTCATAGTCTTCTGACTATCCTCAGTTGAAGATGACTTTACCGAGTCCTGTTCGTGATTATGCTAAACGGTGGCCTTAGCGTATGAGCTCTGTTTCGCGGTTAGAAAATTAATTATTTTTTCAGAAAGCAACTGTCAAATTTATTTGATTTCACTGACGGTAGAATCACAAGGGGAGTGGCTTACGATGCAATGTTTCGCTTGTGTTCAAATTATATTCTGGTGTTACTCTAGTTTCTCCTTTTGGTCAGAATCATTTAGGGAGCACAAATTGGACCAATCAAAACGTGGCATTTAGCGCGTTTGGATAATGCCTGACATTTCACAATTATTCAAGTGTTTATCTCAAGCAAGTTAAATGTTATTCATTGTGATAGATGCGTTGAAATATTCTATCAGTTGATGCAAACATTTTTGAAAGAAATGCTGGAGTCATAAGCATTCAAAATCTTGAATTTTTTCCTATATGCTTGCAACATATAAAATATCAATAGGACAATTTCAACTCGCACACCTGGTATAGGAAAACACTATTACCATGGTTTTCAGAAGGTTGTCCTACACCTTATGGTTTATAATTTGTTTTTCACGTAGTACTACCTCTAACAGGTCTATATGGGGAGTAAAACAAAAATAATTTCTGTAATTTTCTGTACTAGAGTGTAAGTCTCGCAGACAAGAGCGCTATGTTGGATGTGCAAGGTTTTGAGCGTAATATTTCTTGGTCGGCCAAACGACGTGATATCCTGATCACTTTATCCGAGTTATGTGCCTGTTAACTATTGACCCGAAAACTCGCTTCAATAGCTTGAAAATTCCTTTGGAAACACGCTATTGAAATCAATCACACAAATCTGTATATAAGCTGGCGCCCGCTCGGAAATTCATTTAGTTATAATTGCGAGGTTACTGCGGAATGGTCTCACATGCTCGCCTAAGCACTCTTTTCTCTCCCGTTTCTTTCCTGCCGCTGGAATCGATGGATCGATGATAATTCGGTGAAGATTCGATAGCCGAGAATACGAAATGTTTAACATGGGGTAGAAAACATTTCACCAAATCAAAGAAACCGCATTTTTTGGTGGAAGTAGTAATTCTATTGTCCAGTTTCGACGAATGCCGCAATCGATCGATGATTCTAATTGTCGGGGAAGGGGGTATTATTTACGATGGGTATTTCCGGCTAAAAGAAGTGATATAATTATCACTTTATTAGAAAAATAAAAAATAAAACTAAGAGTTATATGCTTGTTAATTATTGTCCCGAAAACTTGTTTCAATAGCTTAAGAATTGCTTCGAAAACAAGCTATTGAAATCAAATAAATCGGTAATCCACTTTCAAGGAGAATGACCTTGGGGCTAGTCTTTTAAAAAATAAGTTCAGATAGGAACGGAAATCCACTCAGTTACGATTCTGTAGTAGTTGGAGCATGTTCTCGCTGACAACCAAATACTGTGCAATCCATGACCAATCCAGTGAACGGCACCTCTAGCGAAAAAACGACGCATGGATAATAATTTTGAACAAAAGCTGCTGTCTTAATGACTATACTGAAAAATGCAATACTTTCTTTTGTGTATAAAACTTTGTGTATAAAAACCTTCTTTTGAGTGAAACTAGTGTAACGTTTATATTTGGAAAATTTTGTCACAATCTGTCAAGTGGTTAGCGAATGGCTTCCAAACAAGAAGTGTTTCCGGTGTGGTAGAATTGTTCAAGGGGACCCAGACGACTCAGCGGGGAAACTGGTAGCGGAAGAAAAGTGAAACAACCGACCCGCGAAGGCAAGGAAAGTGAGGGATTCGCTGCTTTTGTTTGTTTTATTTGAAGAGAAAAGCGGTCGAAGCACAACGTTTGCAAATTTCGATCTGAAGGACAGCAATCATCCTGGTGCAGCGAAACGAATTGAAGACGAGGAATTGCAGAAGTTGTTGGATGCAAACCCAACCTAAACACAGCAAAAATTGCCCGTTCAACGGATTCTGTTCAGAACAGCATTGGCATCGTTTGAAAGCCATGGAAAAGATCCAGAAGCTCGGAAAATGGGTACCATACAAATTGAGTGAGTAAAACCATTTTTAGAAGTGCTTTTTCAACAGCACCAAAGGAAGTCAGTTTTGCGTCGGATTATCACTGGAAGAAGGTGGATTTATTTCGAGAACTCTCAGCGAAAAAATCATGGCCAAATCACTTCGGCCGAAAGGAGATGCTCTGTTTGTGGTGGGCCCAGGAGGGCATGGCCACTTAGAACGAGGTGAAACAGTGAATACAGATCGCTATAGACAATAAATGATAAACTTTGCAGTCATCAAACGGCGATTACTTCAAATAATATATAAGGTTGGGGATAAAGTAATCCATTATTTTTAGGTGAAATTCAAAATTCTTTTTATTTCGCTTCGGATTGTCCGATTTGGGCCAAATATGCACCGTTTTGTTGTAAAATTTATTGCCATTCTACAGGTTGCTGCATAATGCCTCCATCATAGAGGACTTGGTTCTTATTTGTGAAAAACTCTAGCAATAGATTTTTACAATCATCTCTTGACCCCAATTTCTTATCACTCTAGAAATTTTACAATGCGAGGAAAAGGTGGTAATCGCTTGGTGGCAGGTCCGGACTATATGATGGATGTCTTCAAACATCCCAATCAAGTTATCGAAATTATTGGCCTTGCGTTGTCCTGTTGGAACACAACACCTCTTCTGTTGGCCAATTCTGAACGTTTCTGGTCAATCGCAAGCCTCAAACGGGCCATTTTTGACAGTATGGATCTTAATTGTACTAAAAAAAATAATAATAAATTAAGTTGCACGTATTTTTCTGTTGCAATATCGGCACCATAAACACCATTCACAGTTTCAGCGGTCTGGCTTGCATTTTCGCAATTATTAAAGAAAAAGTTTAAAATGTACCGAATTTTCTCTTTGTTGACATCCATTGTTAACACCCTGTAACTCATAATTGAATGAAACAAACAAAACTCAACAAGAGATTTTTTTTCAGTGTGAAATACAAACGATCTTATACTTGTAGTTTTACGATCGATATTACACGAGATATTGATTACTAAAGCCAGCTATCGAGAATGGATAACTTTTTCTCCTACCTAATGTTTAAAATTTCTCCTGAAAATAATGTGTTTACCTTATTGAAAAAAACGAACAATTTCAACTTGCTTCCGACCCCGTAATTCCGATCAACTTTATACACGACATGGATTATTTCACAGGAATGGTTATAACTAAAATCACAAATTCTTATGTTGAGTGTATTTCGGCTGTGTTTGGACATATCTTGGGGAAGCTCATTCACCGATTGAACTAGACCTCCGATAACAGTTCATTCTCTCTGAAAACCCATGGCGGTTTTCTTCAAAGCTGTTCTACAGCAGAAATTCTCCAGTGGCTTTCGACACAGACAAAAAAGGCAATTTCAAAATCAAGTTTACACCGCGTCTGTTGCATTCTCGCTGGGCGGGCTGTGTTATTTGGATGCAGTTTACCCATCGCGTAGATAATGTCGATACACACTTGAGGGTGGGTGCTTTCTTGGGTGGTTTGATCATTCTCCACCATGGTTGGTTCTGAAAAATGTGGGGGTGGATTGGTGTTGCATAGAACCCACCTAAAAGTCGTGTTCCGTTAGCTTTCAGGGGGTGATTTGTCTGGGTGGCTAGGACATCGAACCATCCATCGGAAGGGAGTTTCGCCCGCCCCCGCTCGGCGGATGGATTCTGTGTTCGTGGGTATGAGTGTTTCCACTCGACGGTGATGATAATGGAATCGAATAGAGGGATGAATAGGATGGTGTTGCTGCTGATGTTTCTCGTTTCGTACGCTAACTAACGCTCCAACGGAATTGAAGATGGGGAAAATTGGGTCGGTTGGTTATGGGGAGATATGCTGCGGGTGGTAAAAGAAAATTCGTGTGCAGAGTATGACGGCAATGAGAATGGTGGCGGCGGTGGTAGCAACAGTACTCTTCAACGAACGAGAGATTGTATTTATGTCCTCCGCATGTCTGGTACGACGATGACGGTACGGCTCGGAATAATATATATGCACTCCACACACACTCGCCGGAACCATGTATAAAATATATTCTCTGTATCCGTATTTATAGCAGGCTTTCGCCATGTGCTTGCTGGAATTCTGTGCACCATCCCAAAAAGAACACCCCACCACCCACTAAGTCTCTCGCCCCAAGTCAGCTCCGACGCACATAGCCCAAAAGGACACGGCTCGATTGCGGGGTACTAGAAATGTAAACCCATCTAGTTTTAAATCTCCGATCCATCCACCACCGCGTGGTTTTCAAAACCACCGTGGACTTGTGAGGAACACAGTGACCGTACCACAGACCAGTGCTCTTTCTACACGCATTTCGCCACGGATCAATGAGCAGCAGAGTACGCGTCCAATCAAAATATAAAAAACGCTTTCGCGTTGGTGCCGCTCTGTATTTCGATTCGTACCAAAGTTCTTCCCCTACCTTCTGTAACCGGTATGCTCTCCTATGCTGCCGGCAGCCAACTCGTCGCATCCCACCCCCATACACGACGATAACTATTCGCTGAAGAACCCACTTGCGAAACTATTCGCGGGTTGTTGAAAATAACATCCTCTCCCCCACCCAGTCGAATCCGATGCCTGCTTTTGAGACGCCCACAGCTGGGGACAACACAACATCGATCGATTCCGGGAGGTGGTAGATGCACAAAACTGCATACCGCACATGCAACTGCACCTTCATGTGCACACAGTCTTCTATGTGTGTGCGAGAGTGCGCCGTGGGGATGCGTGCGTGTGTACGTTGACGTCGCCGTCCTCGTAACTAAGACCTGTGTAAAGTGCAACAGAACTCGTTGTATTGTACCGAGTGTGGTGGTGGTGGCTGCATCCAGGATGCTGCAACGGTGGCTTTTGCGTGTGCACATATTCCCAGGATCATCTCCCACCACCACCCGCCTAATACGCGTCCTGTCGCACAGCTCCCGACCAGCTGGGAGGCAAAATTCGGGTTCAAACTCGAGCTTTGCCATCAACAACGACGGGCCTCTGATTCCGGTTATGTGACCGCGTCCTTTTCGGGGGGTTTGAGTCAGCTACGCATGAACCTTCGCCCGATCCGAACTGCTGCTACAGAGCTGCAGAGTTACTGCAGCTTGACAATAAGTAATTTGATTGTCGGTGAAAATATGTAAATTCCAGCGCGAAGTATATCATTACGCTGGTGGGTAAATATTGTGGCACCCGAGAATAACACCAAATTTATTTGATGCGATTCCAATTCACACGATTGGATTGTGATTTGGTGGTCTGATATTTGGTTGCCGCCTAAGAAAACATAAATACTAACGATGAAAACGATTCCGAAGCGAGTCTAAAGATTCACGAGTTTAAAAAAATTGTAATATTCACAGTGCTCAAAAAAGCTATTTTGGATCGGTCTGATCAGAACGAACTTAAAATGCTTTCTGAGTATTGTTTATGGAATGCATCTACCAGCAAAAATAATGATTGAAGCTTTGCCGGTTTCCACGCTAATTTTCTACTCAAATTGCGATAAAGTTTTTTTCTGTCACTACTGTCAGTGTTATAGTTCACTTTTATTTTTTGCATTTACGGTGTCTATTATTATAAGTATATTTTTAACCCAGTTTTTAGAACAATATTATATTACAAACAACATTTGTTAATAAACAAAATAGGTGAAAACTATTTATTATAAATTATTAATTTTATTAAAAGTTATGCTTTTTCTGGGGCGAATAATAATATGTTTTACTGTTGTAATAATAAACGAATTTCATGCCAACTCGTCTCAGGAGTTGGCAGCACCATCTCAAATACCAGAGAAACGTTGTAGGTGAAAACACATGGGTCATTTAACCCTTTATGGTCGTATTGAATTTCGGCATGGGTGTCGTACTAGTCGGAATTATTTTTCATTGAAAGAGCAGTGATACATGCAAGATTATGAAAAATAAATATTTTTTATTTTTTTCTGGGAACCATATAAATGTATTAACTTGACAATGTGTTTTAATGTGATGTTTGTTATATTAAACTTATATTTTTAGTTTTATTCGTGTGAAATCTTTCGAAACAGTTTTCAAGAGTATAATTAATACATTATTTTTAATTAATACATAATTTTATTTTTATTATCCTTTGAATATGAGACACTTTTGCCATTGATGCAATAAATGTGTAAAAGATTCCATCAATATATATTCGAAAAGTTCAGAACCTTTCAATTTTAACAAACAATACTTTGTTTCATGAGATTATTCAGATGACACTTATGCAAACAATTATTCTACTCTTTAAAAACAACCACTTCAACATAATCTAAACCAGTAGTTACTCAAATAATAATTTCTGTGTATCCGAAATGATCAAAATTTTTCACTTCAGATGAAAAAAGATTTTATCGCTTGGGACACTTATGCGATTCTTGAAATAACATGAGACATTTATGTAAACAGTAGTTCTGATACTTATGAACAATCTTTTCCATCACACCAAAGTGTTACAATGGCTAAGTTTTGCTGTTATGATTTTTGTCCCACATTCCTATGCATTCAACGCACTGTGTGTTGTTTTGTGTGGATGACTACTTTGTTTGATACTGAGTACCGTTATTGATTACTCATATGAGCACCGCAATGATTCGTGAACAGTTTCACTAGACATCAAGCATAAACTGATACTTGGTTGAGTAAAATATTAGATTAGCATGGTTTCTTGCTGTGGTGGCTGAGAGCAGACGAACGACCAGAAGGGTAAAAAAGGTATGGTGGCTGTGAGCAGACAAACGACCACAAAAAGTTAAGCAACTTTGCATACTCGAAAGGAATTAGACTACTTTTTGAAAAGGACTAAAAAAATTCTAAATTTTTTACAAAAAAAATATAACTTGAAATGATCACATTTACAAAAATTACAATTGATGAAATGAAATGTAGGAACTTGTTTAAATTTTCATTAAAAAAATGCAAAAAAATAGAAAAAAATCGGTGAAAAAAAAATTTTAAAGGATAAAATTAATTAAAAAATTTAATTAATTTAATTTTAATTTAATTAATTTAATTTTAATTTAATTAATTAAATAATTAAAAAAAATAATTAAAAATGAACTCATTTTTCTCAAAAACGTATTTTTTTAAATTCTCAATTATGAGAATAGCCGTCCCAATTTCCAACAAGTCATCCATACATCGGAAGATGGTCACTTTTACAGAGAAATTTTTTTTCTAAAAACAACTTTTTCATGCTTTCTTTGAAAAAATTACAACTAATCTTAACATTGTTCAAAGTCAAGATAGCGATATAGTGTATTCGACAAAGTTTAGATCTCATTAAAATATGAACTTTTGTCGAAGACGTAAACTTTCTATGATTTGTTGCTTCTGGAATATAAGGAATTTTTGTATGAAGACTCCTGAAAAAAAACAATGTTTTATTCGTAACATTTTTGTGTGTAAATTCTCGCTTTCGACAAGTTTCTAAATTGAAAAAAGTTTTCGGAACATGTATATCGCGATAATTTATACATAAAAATGTTACGAGTTGAGCATTAATAGTAATTAATTTATCTCGAAAACATGTTTTTTAATTCTGAAAAAATTGATATTCATACAATTTGTAAGCAGTCATTCATATATCGAAAGATGGGTACTTTTACAGGGATAAAGTTTTGCGAACAACTTTTTCATGTTTTTCTATTATTAAAAAACTACAAAAATTGAATAATCAGTCGCGCGAAAATCGCTGCAAAAATTGCAACTTTTTATGCTAGAAGATAGGAGGCCAAAAGCTTGAGCAGCCGTTTACTGACCCAGTGGTCGAGAGCAGGGATCGACAAAGTCATCTTCAACTGAGGATAGTCAGAGGACTATGAAGCCATCGGCAGTTAATTAGAAATGATTTTTTGCGATTTTCATGTTTCGTCTTCGACAATGTTGGACCCTGGTTGAGAGAATAGAGGATAGATGCGAGTGAAAATGATACTTCCAAGCCACCATAATAGAAAAAAAAGGATCAATTGAGTTTTAGTTTAATTGGGCTACAGCCAGTGAGCAGTCAGCAGTTTTTCCTATTGTTGATGTTTCACACGATATGCGGCTCGAGAACGAAATCACTTCGGAGGGTCAAATGCATTTTTGCATCACACGCATACATTGCTATTTTTTTGTGTTGTCAAAGGTAGATTGAAATGATTACCATAGTGTTGCGTGTATTAATAGAAATGTGGAACAATGGTGGTGGTGGAACAAATATATAGTCGTCCATGACCGCGGTGTATCAGCTGCGAAGAAGTAATTACGAGTATTCTTCTTCGCTGAAATTTTGAACACAAAAAGTGATGCTGATGTATGACCTTGACGAACAAAGCTCAAAATCCAACATCCGTAAATGTTTCCCAGTTGTTGTTGTCTAATCCATCTTCTATTTGAACTATTTGGGCTATTCTTCTAATCGGCCACAAATCGATGAAGTAGGTCATAATCATGTCAAAACCAAACTCTCATCTCCCGACGAAACCACCTGCCAAAATGAAATAGATCTCGGTTATGGAGAAATGCTTGAAAAGAAGCTTGAACGCAGCAGTCTACAAATTTTCCATCCAAATTACCACCACCCCAAGAAGGAGGGCAGGATTGAAAAACGGAGAATTTTCAATCCAAAACGCGGAACCAACACGAGAATTATAACACCCAGCGCGAACAGTTACGCACATATACAATCAGGTTCACTACCAGCGACAGAAAGGATACACATCGAAAAGTATAACTTGTTTTTTTTTTCTTCCGGTGTAAATTCAAAACGTGTGGAACACACAGATCCAGAGGAAGACCGACATTTGTAGAACTCGACGGAGCAAAGGAAAGGTGATGGTGACTTTCCGAAGGGTGGTGGTAGAGAGAATAAAGTTAAATTATAATAAAGTGGAACGAGAAGGTAGAAAAAGCTTCGGCACGGTAAATTTTCGGGTCTAGGAAAATGTGTTTGCGCGTGTATGTGTGTGTGTGTATGTGGTTATTCTTCCTATCGCGCTTTTCTACAGCTTCCCTTTTCGTGGTAATGTGCAACATGGGATTGAATTTCACCCGCCGAGGGACCACACTTTCTCCTCTTATCGTCTTTGGCATTGTGCCTTACTTGTGGCAGATTCTCGGTGGGCATGTGATGCACTGACTGAAAAAGGATCGCTTCGTGCATGTGTATGTGTGTGTGTGAGCTTTAATCTACTTCAAAGTCGATTGATAGAAAAGAAAAGCACCCATCGGATGTACTGACCAAATTATTAGTCATAACATATAGAACCAAACTTTTGAGACCTTGCGTGAAGCCAATAATCTGCAAAGAAAAAGTATGTTCCATCCAACGCTACCAGAGAGCGGTATATGGGAATGTTACGGGTCAGGGTAACCGGAAAATATAGTGCGGCAAAAAATGAGTAACTGAAATGAAGGAAAATCTACAACCCCCCGTGGAGTTGATAGGTGGGCGCTTTTGCGAAAATCGGTTGATTCATTGTATGGGTGTAAAGTCAACGGACAGCAACCGGCGTGTTGTGCGGAAGAGCGGAAAAGAGGGTGGTGGAGTGTTGAACCAAAAGTACGCCCCGACAATCGCGCACCGTAGCTCTTGCTCCGTTGGTCGGGCGGGCGGGCAAGCGGGCGAGCGGTTGGTCGATCCATGGTATTCGGTTAATCAGTGGGTTGGGTGAGGGAAAACAAAATAACCTAACACAAATTTTCATTTCGCTTCTGGCTCTATTCAATTTTTCCGTGGCGTGGTTGGTTTTATCGTGAGAGAGTGTGTGTGTGTGCGTGCAGTACTATGTATCCTTTCTTTCCTTTTACACCCGTTTTAGCCGGTCGGCATAAGTTTGGTTTGGGTTTGGGTTTGGGTTATTCCTCGTCATCGTTCCGGGTGGATCAGAGATAAGAACAGAGCTGAAGAGGTCGTCCCCCGATTGCTAGTGAGAAATCGGATAGAGTTGGGGAAAGTTTTATACCCAAATCATTTGATGGACCCATTGACCAGAGATGATGCTGATTCTTTTTGTAGATTATTGATTCAGTTTCCGCCCAAACTAGGTTGAATAAAGGATTTTAAACGATAGATCTCATCGACAAATTCATTGATTCAATAACTAACGCATACCTCGGTATGCAAGGTGTAACGTGCTCTTTGTAAAAGTCAAACCTGTTGACGTAGAACTACATCTTTCATTAAGGGTACCAAATCAGAAAACAGGTCACGTTTATATGAAATAAAGTTAACGTTAATAACTATTTTCACAGTGAGCGGATTCTGTTGATTTGAATACCAATCGGGAATTCTCTAAGATTTGTTTGATATGCTATACATTACAATGCCCTAGTCTGTAAATGGTTTAAATTAATGAAAACTGGTAGCATTCCCATTTTCCGATACATTTTTACTGCCGATTTATGTGCTAACCCTACCCGTACTATCAATAACGAGCAACTAATACATCCGTTTCTGCTCGTTTTTAACTTGTTTGGTATAAATGAGCTATTCTCGATGTTATACCACCAGAGTTTCCAACTATAATTTTCAAAAATCAGGAAGAATGAAAATAGAAATCAGGAAAAAAAAATCATGACAGCTCATATTGGGTTGTCTGAACAGTTCGTGACAATTTTTGGGAAAAAACAAGATTTTTGTGGACCTTCATCTATCAGGCAGCTTAAAAATGCTATCCCCTCAGAACATGTTTGTTTTCTCGTATTTTTCATGCTTGTCAGAGTTGAATTTTTTTCCACTGAGAGAATTTTGCAGGGATCTATTTTTTTATTTATTTTTATTAATCCATTTATTTTCACAGACTCTGTTACATAGATTTAAAGGAGCCAATTTCTTAACTATACTTTTGCTTGAATAAATTAACATTTTTCCTTAATTCTCTGGTTAATAAAATGAGAAACCGGGTGACACATTTTCCTTAGGAATAGGATGGGATGTAAGCAGATTATAACAATGTTCACACTCGCACTCACATTCACATTCTCATTCACACTTACACATCACACTCAAATCTTAAAACTATCCTTAAATCTGATATGTATTTACAATTCAACTTATTCTAATTTTAGTAGGAAGGGAACCGATAGCTCGCGAAGGACGAGAAGGAGGGGAAAAGGTCGTAAGAACAGTCGCACTCGAAAATTGATAGCTTTAAGAAAAACATATATTTGGGACATGTAATCAAGATCTAACCGAGCAAATGTTATATAACATCTTATTTTTTTGACTTTGAAATCAAAAAGCTTATCTTGAGTAGTATTACACTCTGAAACGTATTCTTTCATTATTAACTTTGCGGCTACTCGTACATACAAAACATAAAAGGTAATATTGTTCCCCAAACGTAATCTCGTTATTTCTTCTCAAATTCGTCAGATATTCTTATCTGGCACTGTTTTGAAAAGCTTCGAAACATTTATGCGTAGTGAAAATAATTCGGTATTGTTTCTCCGTTACATGGAATAAATGTTTGATACAGAAAATATAATAGAATAAAGACAGACAGTCTAAGTGTACTAAATCGGACAATTCTTCTCTCGAGTTTTGCTCTTATCAACACATTCGGCGATCCATTGTTATTTATATAGGTAGAAGACGATATAGGAGTGCGTTTTATCACATTAAAATCCATTTCCATTTACGAACGAAGATCAATTTTGTTAGCGCAAACATCAAATGGACTAAAAACGCTTGTCAATATGTAATTGTAAAAAATTTGCTTGATTAGTTCTTGAGTAATGCAGGAATATATGCTTCATTTGTATGACAGCCTCCCTTGGAGAGGGGGGGAGGAATGTCTATTCACCATAGAAATGTGTCGTGCCCCCTAAACCCCCACAGGTCAAATTTGGCTTCATTTGCTTGAATAGTTTTCGAGTTACGTAGCAAACCCCACCTACAATTGATCTGGATTGATGGCATCGAGCTTCGCTTACTAGTTTAGGGAAGCGTCATAAAATTGATTAATTTTCAGGCGGAATGAACACGTTTTTAAATTTAAATTATGAATGAAAAATAACCTTTCCATACCAAATTAGCATTATGTTTAAATGAAGTTTAAATGAAGAACGCTTTTTGCAGGTGGTGAAAAAAATCTTGTACGAAAATTGTTTTTGCAGACAACTTTATATTATAATAAAAAGTTTCAGTAATAATGTTGGAAATGTATAGACGAAGGGTTAAATAAAAGTCGGAAATAAGTGTTTTAAGTAATTAAATAACATGATGTAAAAATTTTCATTCAAATTTTAACATTTGAAAACTGGCTTCGTGTCTTCTAATCTGATAGGCATTACACTAACGAGATTGGGACCCAAACAATGGACCCTAATTGAAAGTCGCCACCAGACGTCGACACTATTCCTTTGTCATCGTGGATACACGCTTTGTCCAAAAAAACTAAAACTCTAAAACCAAATCTAAACAAACAGTTGACAGATGTTTGACAAAGTAAAAACTATGTTCGAATTCGAACATGCGTTAAAATGAAATAAGTAAAGTAAAGTTTTATTCATACGAATTCAAGTAAATACTAGGAGAGTTTACTTTACTTGGAAACGGGCAGAGTAAGTAAATACTTTTTTTATCCATACGACCCAATATCTAAGAGCGAGACAAAGCTCATGTTCCGCCACTCCAATATAAGTGCGAGTAGCTTAAGCGACGCTCTAAGGGCTTTTTGGGAGGTTTTGTAAACGTTCGACGTTGTGCTTCTTGGGAGGAAAGCGCTGACTGACTGGAACTGTCAGTTACAAAATAAGAAAATACTGATGTAGTAAATAACTAAAAAGTTATTTCAAAATTTTCGATGCATTCTAGAACAATATCCGAAGTAATAAACAAGCGGATTGAATAGTATAGTTCTACGTCGAAAATGCGGTCGTGTCCTAGACACAACCCGTTAGATTTTTTAATTATAACGGGACCTAAAGAGTTACGTCGACAAAAAACTATCGATGATCAGCAACACCAACAAAACACGACTTCAGTTAGTGAGCGACCATGCCAACAAGCCGCTGTAGTTCTGGAAGCGCGTTATTTGGTCGAACGAGTCCAAGTTCGAACAAGACAAGACGTTTGAAAAGAGAAGGCGACTCCGAGTGTGGCGGAAGAGCGACGAGGGTGCCCAGGTCCGGTATCTAGAACCGACTATGAAGCACGGTGGTAAAAGCATCATGGTGTGGGGCTGTTTCTCGTGGGCTGGGGTGGAAAACTTACCGCAGGTCAACGGTATTATGATTGCCGATGGCTACATCGACATTTTGTGCGAGAATTTGAAAGAATCCATTCTGAAAACACACATTCATCCAAATACCATTCACTCGAAACACGTTTACCCGATGCACATTTACCCGAATGCGACATTTACTCGAATGTAACAAATACCCACAAGCGACATTTACCCGAATGCAATATTTACCTCAAAGAAGATGGAAAAATTCGGACAAACCAGATTATGAGTTTTGTCGAATCTCCTGTTGACAAATAAGATTAAATCCAAACAACATGAGAGAGCAACAACAATACGAAATGAAAACTTAAACACAAAACATGCAGGAAAAAATTAAAGATTTCGAATGCATATATCTCTAACATTTCTCAACAGATCGGAAGGATGTTTGCATCAATTGAAAATCAAAGGAAATATTTCTACTCATCTATCACAATGAATGAAATGTTATTTTCCATGAGATAAACAATTGAACAATTGTGAAATGTCTGTGAAAAAAGCATTATCTAAACGCCCTACCTGTCACGTTTTGTTTGGTCCGATTTACGGTTTCCCTAACACATACTTCAAAATCAATGTATTTGGGGGATTTCTCTGTGCAAATACATGCAAGTCGGGAGGGAGATTTTTGTTCCCATCGAAGTATGTTCCCTAACACAGCCGGCAAAATCAAGGTGCCAGGGAAAATTGGTATTGCAAATACATACAATTGGGGTGAATTTTGTTCCCATCGAAATGTGTTCCCTAGCACAGTCATCAAAAGCAAGGTGGCTTACATTACATGGCGTTTGTTCAAATACTTTACTTACACAGCAAATATGTTGAATTCAACTTAAAATTGTTCGAAAATTGTTTCGTTCAGTCAATAATTTCATCAATACAAACAAACGCCTAAGCCAACGGTAGTTCCAGTCGGGTTAACGTTTTATCCATATAAATGATATTCGAGTGACATTGTTTCTCGTAAATGCTCTAGAATTTCATTGTGTCGAACACATCATTTGTCTTTTTTTTTCTTTTTTTTTTACTTTTTTTTAACATATCGCATTCTATGAATTTTATGGCGATTGCCTCAACTTGACAACTTTCTTCTACGTGTATGGGTTATGTGATCCAAATGACTGGATAATGTTTATAATCGAATTTGGAAGTACATTATCCATACGAAATTAATAATTTAATCAACATAAAAGTGAAATTATGTATCTTTTTCATGATTTTGAAAAATATAGTACGCAAAGCCACTCTTTCTCTCGTTTTTGCTCTACCCACGCAATATACGAGTTTTTGGATACCAGTTAATGTATGAACGTGATCATTTTGATGACGCTTATCAGGATTAAATATAAAAATACCTCCTAATCAAATATAGCTGTACAAAATAAACTTGGATAAATATTACATTCGGGCACATGTTGTATTCGGGTAAATGTCCATTCGGGTAAATATTCTATTCGGGTTCCAGTCGCATTCGGGTATTTGATACATTCGGGTGAATGCCTTGCGGGTAGCTGTCGTTCGGACAACTGTCTTTCGGGTAAATGTGACACAATCGTTGAAAATGGGACTAACCCTTCCAGTAATATTGGGTTGGGGAAAAAGAATGTCGTATATTTTCAATATATGGCAACACTTCAACATATCTTGTGTTGTACTTATCGCATCGGGTCATGCTATACGGCTATTTAAAGACGACAATCTGTGCTACAAGTGTCTTTTCAACAGTGTTGTGATTGTCCTTTTCTCAAGTTATAGCGCGTCAAAGATGGAATCCACCAAGCAAGAAATTCGCCATATTTTACGTTTTTACTACCTGCTAGGTAAAACAGCAACGAAGGTGGCCGAAAAAATTCGTGTAGTTTATGCACCCGATACTGTAACGATTCGCACAGCACAGCGTTGGATTGATCGTTTTCGTTCTGGTGTAGTGGCTGTCGAAGATACACCCCGTACTGGTAGGACAATCGTCGTGGAAACCGATAAAATCGTTGAAATCATCCAAGTAGACCGGCATGTGATCACTTGCTCGATTGGCCAGGATTACAGAAGATTGGATTCCAAAAAAAGCTGGATGTGTATGGGTGCCACACGAGTTGACGCAAAAAAATCTTTTAGACCGAATCAACGCCTGCGATGCACTGCTGAAACGGAACGAACTCGAACCATTTTTGAAGAAGATGGTGACTGGTGATGAAAAGTGGATCACGTACGACAACCTAAAGTGAAAAAAGACGGGTGGGTAATGTCGGGGACACAACCGGAGAGACGTAGGACTACACCAAGGGGTGTCCATTATCCGAATATCATGGAGCACAGATCCCAGAATGATCAACTTTTCATGCACAAAATTACAGAAAAAAAATCAAAGGATAAAATAAAACCTCAGCAAACACTCAAACGTTTAGATACTAATACGAAAAAATCAAAATTTGTCGTGCAAATGTCGTGCGGTGCAAATGTTGCAGGGGTTATTGTTCAGCCGGCAACGAACACATACTTGATGGCAATCATATCGTAATAGGAATTTACCGTCTGGTATCGTGATATAATTGGGCTTTGCACTCCTCATGAATAACTATGTTCTATTAGTCAAGTCCTTCATTTGATACCCATATATAATATGTAATCTGCCATTTTGTGGTGGCGGACATTTTGGATTTGCATTTTTCATAAATAACTGTGATCTACTAGTCAATCCTTTTCATTTGATACCCATATTGATGGGGCTTTGAGAAAATATGTAATCCGCCATTTTGTAGCGGTCGCCATCTAAGATTTTCAAGATCATGAAATATGCAGTTTTATAATGACTGCAGAGATAAAGGTGTGTTCCAAATTTCAGATCAACCGTTCAACAGGAGAGGGGTCAAATTTCAATTAATGTGCTACAGCGCCATAGACAAACATGTTACATACAAACATACGAATATGTCACAGCTAAATAAAACCGTTTAAAAACTCCAGCATTCTATCAAATCGAGCGCGATTAGCAACTCATTCACCCGGCGCGACGCTTCCACTGCTTTTAACACACTTCGATTGCTCTCCTGCTCCACATCCCATTGAAACTCCTGTCTTTCACTCTTGCGGCATTGCACCGCATAAATCCCCGGCAAATGCAGCAATCTCTTTCGCTGAAAATCAATTTCAAGATAGCGTCTTTCCTGCTTGGCGTCCGATGATAGAATGTGACCAAGCCCCACCATCGCTCACTTTATATAGTCATATAGTTAACGTTGTAGCGACCGCCTATGTTTATTTATAATCTCTTCTTCGTCTCCCTCCTTCGCTTTGTCCATACGTTTCGCCCGTACCCGTGGTTGCTTGTAATGAATAGCTGTTTGCTGCGGGAGCGCAGACAAAATGTATGGGAAAGCAGGGAACTCTTTCTTCCAATTTATCATCAATTTGAACTTTATATGAGCTGAAAACCCGTAATGTGTAGCATATAAACATTTACTGAGGATATTTCCTATCAATGTGTGTATTTGGAACCAAAATCCATTCATTAATTGAGGAGGTATTAGCGTTCAGAAACTGAACACTTTTTCACACCGAAATATTGAAATGGGCCCCTATATTGAAAGGTTAGTCCTACGTCAAAAGTCGTGGTCCAAGCGCGGTGAGCCGACCAAAACCATCACCAAGTCCGGATTGACGGCCAGGAAGGTTTTGCTGTGTGTTTGGAGGGATTGGAAGGGAATCATCCACTATGAGCTGCTCAACTATGGCCAGACCCTCAACTCGGTTCTCTACAGTGAGCAGCTTGACCGTTTGAAGCAGGCGATTGACCCGAAAAATTGTGTTGTTTTCCACCAGGACAACGCTCGGCCTCACACATCTTTGATGACCCGCCAGAAGCTACGGGAACTCGGATGGGTATAGTCCGGACCTGGCTCCAAGTGATTATCATCAATTTCGGTCCATGCAAAACGCTCTTGGTGATATTAAGTTGGCCTCAAAAGAGGCTTGCGAAAACTGGCTGTCTGAGTTTTTTGCAAATAAGGAGGGGGGTTTTATAAGGGGGGATAATGAAGTTGCCTTCTAAATGGCAACAAGTTTGCGAACAAAACGGCGCATATTTGACTTAAATTGGATAATTTTAGGTATGTTAAATAAAGCGTAAAATTTCGATCAGAAATACGACATTTCTTTTGCCCCAACCCTACATAAGAACCCGAGGCATTCTTC